>NC_081552.1:169065844-169370844 GCF_963082655.1 Stomoxys calcitrans | reverse complement strand
CTGATTGTGAGTTGGTATCACACGACACACGTCATTGCTTTAGCTGCCCAGCCAGACCCACTTGACTCAGACCCAAATACCTCTGGATGCACTCTGGATACTCAACAGAATCAAGCAGACGGAAGTTAGAACACAACACACTGCTACAACAACAATAATAACAACTTTGCAAAACTCGAAAGTTGGGCAAGTTAAAAAAGTAGGAAACCAGGCCAACAAGAAGATAAAGGGTTGTGAATGTAAGTAAAATTTTTTTATTACTAACCAGCCTCATCCATAGTCACCACCTTGGATTTTGCTAAAAATTTACACAAATGAGCAGTGTATAGTTGGATTATTATTTAAGGAATTATAATGGGACAATGAATAGAACCGAAGTTAGGTTAGGTTAGATTTATGATTAATGCTTCCTTTTTTATAGTTTGCCATTGGCTAAAGACGAAGACGAAGAAGGTACGGAAAATTGCAAATCATGCTCGATGGAGATCCATCAAAAACAAGCAATTTGCCCGACACTGGCTAGCTGTGAGCACCACACAGGCTGGAACTTTGAGGTTCGATCTATGTGGTGTTCATCACGGTAACGAGAAGCTTCGCTGCGAGCTATCGGGCTGGAACTTTGAGGTTCGATCTATGCGGATAGTAAAGTTGCGAATAGTAAAATACACCATACGGACGACCAGCTGCAACGGAAGCCGCGGACAATCAGCGGTATCGAGTGGAAAGTCTCAGTGAGAGGCCGGGCGGCGCCGGCTCATGCATAAATACTGAGGCCCTATGATGCTCGATATGACGAGGCGAGTTAAATAACCAATGGCTATCAGGTTCTCGCGGCGATCGGTCCTTTGGACCGAAACGAGCTTGCTCATCAATTGGAGCTAGACGACCCAGCAGTCAAAACGTCTATCATGACATTGTTTCCAAAGACTTCTGAGACAATTTGAATATTGTCACCGATATCGCATATCTGCTGACGTGTCTTGCAGATTATCGACGAATTCACTAACCGTGTCCACGAACCGGTCAGCACAATTATGATTATTGAGAAATTTTAAATTTTATTTATTTGTTTCTTCGAAAAACGGACGCTCTCTAAAGAACAACGTTACAGACCTGCCGCTTGAATTGGCATGAGACATGAGGACATGTTCGTTCACAATGTCGCTTAAAATGTCATGCATGATTTCCGCGACAACTATATGAAAATATCATCAACGATATGTATGGGCTGTCGGTTATATGTCTTTAACGATTTAACATGGTCAAGCACCCTTCTTTTGACACGTCTTGACGATGCGGGCTGCTGTGAAGGATCGCAACCTCCACATATAGACATGTGGCTACAACAACACGGCCAGCCAATCACTTTGATGCACTTGTTAGAAATGGATCATAAATAAATAAACACTCGTAGTAGTGTTTTTATATTTTTTCTTTCTCTCAACGTAAAATTAAATTAAATAAATGATGGTTGTAGTACCTACCTTTAAGTATTTATGTTCATCGTCGTTCCGCATTCTGTGAAATGGCTTATAACGTTCATAGAGGGAAATCACTTCTCAGTACAGGGAGACATGTTCTATAGTAGTTACATTTAGCTTGCTACATAATGCAATTATGCGCTGTGAATTTCAATTATAGATGATATACATTTATCAGTGACATTTCAACGAAGTGGTAGCAATTGGTTTTCTCATTAGCTGACAAATAGTTGTTTAGTAGTAGAAGTGGTTAATATAGTGTTATTGATAGTAGTAGTAATAATAGTTCTTTTGTCGTTTACTTGTGTAAATAGTCCAGCTTATAATATTCGTCAAGATATTTTAAAATTTTAACAAAACAAAAGTTTCAAACTCAACAAAAACTATGTTCATATTTGCAAAAAAAAAAAAAATAAAAAAAAGGGAGAAAAGAAGATCACAATTGATCTTTTTGAGAGATTAACATTATACGATTAATGGCATTATGTTGTCACAATCATTTGTGTGTTTATTGGTGGTGTACTCTAATGTGCAGTTGGGATCTTAACCGACATTTGAAGGCTCGCAAAATATACTCTCTGGGTATATTTTTCCATAAATTTACTTGCATTGACCAACAAAATCGAACGACGCCAATAAAGAAATTGCCAATCAGTTTTCTTTTGTATGCATTTGCTTAAGAATGGATATTCTTTGATTTTCTTTTTTTTCGATTGGTTATGAAAAACAAATATTTCATTTAATTCTGCAACTATATTAGGACGTTTCATTTAAGTTCTTTAATTATTAGTGTTATTATTTCTATTGGCTTTACGACCGTTTACGGAACTACTGCTACTACTTTCAATAGTATCGGTGCGTTCACGAGTATGAGGGCTTTTCATGTCTTTGGAATCAACACGTTGATTGCGGTTAGATGCAATAAATGTGTTGCTATTTATACTACTACTATTCAAACTACCGCCACCAATACTAGCATTACTTCCTGTGCTTTGACGATTTTCACGAGTGGCATCTGAAATGAAATGAAAAGAATAAAGTTAAAAAATTAATAATCGATCATCCAACAATTCTGATATAAAATGATTTCTCGTTTTAAATACATACATCTTTAAAGGAATGGAAGAATATTTTTCTATCAATTAATCAGGGGTTATCGAATAAAATTTAAAAAAAAACTTAGATTTCAATAAAAAGTTAATTGAAACTGTTATGTTCTTACGAGATGGTCGATCAATAGAAAGTCGATGTTTAAAACATAACAATCAATTTATTTATTTAAACAATACTTTAAATGATATTAATGAAAAATAAAAGGTAATTAAGCAAGTATGATGAAATTGTCTTTAAGATATGTGTATTGGTTGACGGTTACAACTTAACTCAGCGTGTGTGCAGAAATACAAAAACTGTTGAGCCAGCTGCGCTGTCATGAAGATTATTACAATAAAACAGAAGATTGTTAGGGTTACCGTAACATCTCCCCTTTTAAGTTTGAACCGGGCTCCTGCAGATTGGTTCTACAGGTTGTCTTCTTTGGGTGATCCTTTTTGGTTGGTGAAGTTGGAGGAGTAATGAACTCATCCGTTGGCTGCGGTGATGATGTCGAAACATTAGAAGGTAATACAAGAGGTGAGTTTTCTTCTGATGTTGGTCGAATCTCGAAATCTTGAAGTAGAATGTCCAGAGATAATGTGTTCAAATTTCATGAGCGTCAAATATGGTTCTCATCTTGCGTCCTAAAAATGCTTCCGCTGCCGATGCACCTTTTGGCGAATTTGAGTTTGGTATGGATCTGTATACCTCTAAGAATCTTTGAAGAATTTCCGCTGTCATTCCTTCCTTTTTCATTTTCTTGAGTGCTCGTTTGAAAGTGTCGACAAACCTTTCGGCTTGACCGTTCGAGCTGGGGTGGAAACGAACAGTTCGAGTATATGTTATGGCTCTTTCATTACACCATTGTTCAAAAACGCTGGAACAAAACTGAGTACCATTATCTGATACCAGTTGCTCGGGGTTTCCGAAATGTGAACAATACTCGTTCATTAGCTTGATCGTAGCTGTAGCGGTGATATTAGATGTTTGGTAAATTTCTGGATACTTTGAAAATGCATCAACTATTATGAAGTAGTAGTGTCCCTTCACTGGACCTGCGTAGTCGATATGGACTCTTCCCAAAGGTCTAGTCATCAATGGCCATGTAGACAAGTCCGTCTTTACTGGATTTTTAACAACTAGCTGGCAATTTTGACATCTTTTTACATAGTCCTCAATATCTTTGTCTATGTTCGGCCAGTTGACGTAACTCCTTGCGAGCGTCTTGCATTTTTCAATCGCAAAGTGTCCACGATGAAGTTGTTTCAAGATTTTCTTCCTGTAGATTCGTGGAATAACTACTCTGGCGTTGAAAAGCAAACATTCGTCCACATATTAAAGTGAATCCTTCCTTTTGAAGAATGGTAGCACCTGAGGTTCAACTTCACTTTGCTTTTCTGGCCATCCATTTGCCATATATGATAAAATTTGCTGAAAAGTTTCATCTGTTTTTGTCGCTTTCGAAATCATGTTGTGAGTGACAGGAAGTAATGATAATGATTCGTTTAAATCATGTTGAATGTCCTTTTCAAAACTTATGGATGCAATTATGAAATCATCCGCGGGTTTTTCATGCGAGTTTATTAATCTTGAAAGCACGTCGGCATGACCGAAATCATGTGTGTTCGTATACTAGATATCGAAATCGTATCCTAGTAGAACTAGCGCCCATCTTTGTAGTCTATTCGCTGTATAAACAGGGATCCCCTTCTTAGACCCAAATATGGATAACAATGGTTTATGGTCTGTGTGGAGTGTGAATTTGCGACCATATATCATACGGTGAAGTTTCTGAACTGCGAATATTAGGGCGAGACCCTCTTTTTCGATTTGACTATAATTCTTTTCCGCGGTAGTCAATGACCTCGAAATATGATATATCGCTTTCAAACTTTTGTTCGGAAATGTATGATAAATAATTGCGCCAATGCCATGATGCCTGATGCCTCAAGCCATCAGCCATTATATTATTGGGTAAATTCGGATCATAATGTGAAAGAAGCAATTCTGATGGAAGAATGCGTTTGAATTTGTCCAAGACTGACCGACATTCGGTTGTCCACTTAAAATGAGCTTCCTTCCTTAAAAGGTCATCTAAAGGTTTTATTAAGTTTCTCATATTAGGAACATATTTCCCGTAGTGATGTAGTGAACCTAATAAGGGCCTTACCTCAGATATGTTTTCCGGAGCTTTGAGCTGCTGGACTGTACTTATCTGGTTCTTGAAAAACTGACATTTTTCAAATTTTAGACGAAATCCGAACTTCTTGATACGTTCCAGTTATGTGTTTAAGCTGTGCTTATGTTGAGCAATATTTAAACTGGCAATCATTATATCATCGATATATGCCTTAACTCCATCTATACCTGCGCAGACTTGATCCATAATACGTTGAAATGCTCCTGGTGCACATTTTACACCTGGAGTTAACCTGTTGAATAGTCCCTTGTGGGTGTTTACGGTTAGTAACTCCTTACTTTCATCATCAATCTCTGCTTGGAGATAAGCGTCTGATAAGTCCAAATGTGTGAAAATTGTACAATCATGACATTCCGATGAAATATCCTCTGGAGTAGGCAGTGGATACTGGTTTGTTTCTATAGCGTTGTTTAGACCGGTTGAATAGTCTCCACAAATCCTGACTTTTCCATTTCGTTTACTAACTACTATAGGAGCTGCCCACTTTGATGTGTCCACCGGAGTAATTATACCTCCATTTTCCAGACGTTGTAGTTCCATTTCAATTTCACTGCGTGCCGCATATGGAACTGGACGTTTGGGTATAAAAACCTCTTTTGCATTTGGAAGTAACTTGATGTGTACCTTTGGCTTAGTGCAAAGGCCCAATGAGCTGCTGTCAAACACTTCCTTGAATGTCGTTTTTAAATTTGAAATTTCATCATTGAAATTTATTTGCTGACACCATGCTGAAATTGGTTTATCCCACAAATTAAATTTCTCAATCCAGTCTATGCCAAGGATATCCAGGTTTTCTATATTTGAAATATAGCAGTCCACAATCTTGGATATTTCGCCTATTGTGACTTCCGTTGAAAATGTTGCCAATAATTTGATTTTATTAGCATTTGCATCATTTGTCGTGTCTGTCGTAGTGAATGCTTCTGGCCCTCCGATAAGTTTCCACGTCGAGATTGAAATAATCGTTATGTCAGAGACCCTGTCCACCTGTAACTTTACTTGTTTTGCATTCATACTCACTGCGTATTTTCTTAATTTCTTGAATTGAACTTGATTTACAGCAAACACTGATTTAGCACTGAATCTTGTTTTGTTGTTGTTGTTGTTGCTGCTGTTGGAATTTTGATGCTTTGTTTTGTTAGTCGTTGAGTTTGAATCATGACTGGCTTTGCTCTTTTGTTTGTTTTGATTTGCTCTGCCGCCTTTGTTAGCGCTGTTGCAAAAACCATCTTTGTGTCCAATCAGTTGACATGTTGGAAATTTATTATTGGAGTATGGACAATGTTTAGCATAATGCAACTCTCCACAATACCAACAAGAAGTTTTCGGTACTTTCTGTTTCTGTTTGTGCTTACCAATTCTGTTACACTGTTTCGGTTTCTCTTCGATTAACGCTGTGTCACTTTTCAAATCCAATATACTTTGTGTCTCACCGACCAGCTTTTCCAATTTGACCATTTCATTACTGTCGTTGAGGTGTCTTAACAAACGGATTCTGATTTCACCGTCGTCGGATGATTTAAGACCAAGTATAAAAATTAAGCACTTGAACCTGATCTGCGTTTAGTTCATCTAATTTACAAAGTTCAATTGAAGATTAACTCGACTTGCGTACTCCTTGAAATCTTCGTTTTCCATCTTCGATATTTGAAGGCACTTACTTGTGTTTCGGTTCTGCCAAACAGTTTGGAAAGATGCTCGAGGGTTGTCTTGGTAAAACAAAATTTGTAAAACGTTCATGGATGTGATTAGACATTTTCCTCCATAAGAGACCAACTTTGTCTGCATCGTCCAGAGCACTGGCTTCTCTTTCAAAGATCAATCTATAACGATTGTACCAAGAATCTATTAAAAAACCACTATCAGGCTCATAGTTAAATTCCATCATGGAGTTAGCTAGAGTTCCATGAGTTTAGCTTTTGCCACTGGTGATTCCTTAATTGGAATTGATGACGTGACTGCGTTCGCATCTGTGTTTTGGTTTGCAATGAGTTGTGTGAGTTAACTAACAAATCCTGTTGACTTGAAAGTAATTTCACAATATTTGCATCTTCCGACATTTCTAGACTTTTCTAGTGTCTGCTTGTGTTTGCAATGCTTCAAATATGTATGTTGACTTGCCACAGTTCCCTCCAAACATTTTCTATCGTGCGAGTTACTAAATCTGCACTCAAGGAAGTTGAAAACAATCTCAGGCGATATCATTTTTTACACTAATTAGTGTCTCGGTACGGGAGAAAACGTGCCACTTGGCGATATATACCCATGAATGACTAAATGGGGACTAAAAAAAGTTTAAAATTCGATTATCAACGTCATTAATAAAAATAAATATTTTTTTTTGGCCTGATGTTTTTTTTACCAGTTAGAGTGAGCCTTATTTTTATTTCTCTTTCTAATTTATGTCTTTTTCAAATCGAGTTTAAAGTCGAAGATTTTATTTGCAATGATTTTCCCTGACTGGGATTTGAACAGCCAACCTTACGATTGTGAGGCGTATGCTATCCCTCTGTGCTACCGGCCTTTTTTCATTACAGAAGCCTAAGTAAACATACATTCTTTTGTGTGAGGTTTTTTAAGGTAGTATCCAAAACAACAACAAAGAATCTATTTTTAAATTTGTACCAATAACAGTTGATTTTGAGAAACTAATTAGCGAAACATGAATGATAGAATTCCGACAGTAATGTATTTTGTTGTTGTAAATTTTGAAATCTCTACAAAGTATCATACAAAAGGACCTAAAAAGTGACTATTCTGGGAGGGAGTGAGAAAGTCACTTCCAAATGTTTGAAGGGTTGTTATGGTGTGTGTGTGTGTTGGTGTTTGATGAAATACCTGTCACCAAATTGTCTTGGGTAGGCTGCTGATAATTTGCAATTTTTCCTGATGAAAATCCACTGAAATTTGTTTACCACAACTGCCACTGTGTATGTGCTGATCAATTTGTAATTCCTATGTTGAGAATTCCAGTCACCACAATTGTTATTGTGCGTGCGATTGTATGCTTGCACCTTCCTGTTTTTTTTTTTTTTTTTGGAAAATTCCTCGTCAAATTCTCGTTATTGTGGTTGCAGTGGTTCTTTCAACAAATCCTCCTCGCCACAATTGTTATTGTGGTTGCAGTGGTTCTTTCAACAAATCCTCGTCGCCACAATTGTTATGTTCTTACAAGATGGTCGATCAATAGAAAGTCGATGTTTAAAACATAATCAATTTATTTATTTAAACAATACTTTAAATGATATTAATGAAAAATAAAAGGTAATTAAGCAAGTATGATGAAATTGTCTTTAAGAGATTGTATTGGTTGACGGTTACAACTTGACTCAGCGTGTGTGCAGAAATACAAAAACTGTTGAGCCAGCTGCGCTGCCATGAAGTTGCCAGATTATTACAATAAAACAGAAGATTGTTTGGGTAACCGTAACAGAAACAAGTAAGAGCGTGCTAAGTTCGGCCGGGCCGAATCTTATATACCCTCCACCATTGATCGCATTTGTCGAGTTTTATGCGCGGTATGTCTTTTTAGACAAACATAGAATATTGAATAAGAACTGTTTTGCTATTGGGGCTATATAATGTTATAGTCCGATTCGGACCATAAATGAATGCTGAACATTGTAGAAGTCATTGTGTAATATGGGAGCTGTATCCAGCTATTGATCGATTCAGACCATATTAGACACGTATGTTGAAGGTCATGAGAGAAGCCGTTGTACAAAATTTCAGCCAAATCGGATGAGAATTGCGCCCTCTAAAGGTTCAAGAAGGCAAGATCCCAGATCAGTTTATATGGCAGCTATATCAGGTTCTATACCGATTTACGCCATACTTAGCACAGTTATTGAAAGTCATAAGAAAACACCTCATGCAAAATTTCTAGAGGCTCAAGAAGCCAAGATCCAAGATCGGTTTATATGAAAGCTATAGCAGATTATAAACCGATTTGAATCATACTTAACACAGTAGTTGAAAGTGATACCAAAACACTACGTGCAAAATTTCAGTTAAATCGGATAAATCAAAAAGTCAAGACCCAAGATCGGTTTATATGGCAGCTTTATCAAAACATGGACCGATTTGGCTCATTTACAATACCAACCGACCTACACTAATAAAAAGTATTTGTGCAAAATTTCAAGCGGCTAGCTTTACTCCTTCGAAAGTTAGCGTGCTTTCGACGGACATGGCTAGATCGACTGACATGACGATCAAGAATATATATACTTTATGGGGTCTTAGACGCATATTTCGAGGTGTTACAAATAGAATGACGAAATTAGTATACCCCCATCCTATGGAGGGTATAAAAAAGATTAATTGATAAGTTTTCTCACTCCAAAATAGGTACTGCCGAGACAGAGCTATACAACGTGTGCATACCGCCGGTTGGTAGCTGTGTCCCGATTAATGGCCATAATCGTCTGGTTCTAGGGGACTTTAAAGCGCATCACACATCATGGCATTCTCCCCTAGGTAACGACCAGCGTGGCATAGCTTTGTCAGAGCAGATTGAAAGCTCCACGTTTTGCACGGTGAATGAGGATGCCCCACTACAATTACGAGGAGGTGCAGCAGCTCGCCAGACATCTCCATCGCATCCCCTGATCTCCTAAGTGACGTATCCTGGCAAGCCGTCATCTCTTTGGGGTCAGACCACCTCCCCATAATTCTCACCATCGACCGAACACCCGACTTCATAACCTCTGAGCGCCAGATGTTTATCAATCATAAGAAGGCCGATTGGGCTGGCTTCAGAGAATATACCGCTTCAGTGAACTGCCACCCCCCTCTGATGTGCTAATGGCCGAGAGGAAATTCCGAGACATCATTAACGCAGCAGCCGCTCATTTTATACCAGCCGGTCGAATACCCCAAGTGCGGCCCAATTTCCCGGCGCAAGCAGTGGTACTCGCAGACGACCGTGATGGGATTCGTGCTATGGACACCGCTAACCCCAGAATCAGCGAGCTGAATCTGGAAATAAACAGGGTAGTCAACGAACATAAGCGGAATTTGTGGCTGGAACACTTGGAGCAATGTAACTTAGGCACCGGTGTAGGCAAACTGTGGGCCACTGTTAAGTCACTCTCGAACCCCGGTAAACGGGATGACAGGACCTCAGTCACTTTTGGCGAGATAATCGTGACTGATCCGAAGAGATGCGCCAGGTTGTTCAACCGTCAATTTATTGTGCATCCTGAGAGAGATAGGGCAAGGAGGAGAGCCATTCGCCGTATTCGTGGTCTCAGAGCCGATGAATAGCCATCACAATTTACAGTGGTCGAAGTTACAAATCTCATCCGTGGTGCCAAATCATCTAAGGCGTTGGACCCCGACGGAATCTCTACATTGATGTTGAAGAATCTGGATTCAGTTGAGTACCTTACCACTGTCCTCAACCTGTCTTTGAACACTCTCATAGTTCCCGATGTCTGGAAAATGGGCAGAGTGATCCCGCAACTGAAGCCCGGAAAAGACCCGAGTTTGGGGGAGTCGTAGACCGATCTCCCTTCTCTCACCAGTGGCAAAGACGCTTGAGGTATTACTCCTCCCGAGCCTCGTAGGAGAATTTCCATTCGCCGAGCATCAACATGGATTTCGAAGACTGCACAGCACAACAACAGCTTTGTATGCCATCACCGCACACATTTGCCGTGGCTTCGATCAGCCCAGGCCATGTGATAGGACGATCCTCGCGGCACCGGACCTATCGAAGGCATTCGACACGGTCAGCCATGCCAAATTATTCGAGGACATCGCCAACACGTCCCTCCAGCCAGGCCTGAAACGATGAGTCGCGAATTATCTGTGTGGTCGCCAGTCATTTGTGGAATTCAGGGATAAGAAGTCGAAGCACCGCAGAGTGAAACAGGGTGTTCCGCAAGGTGGTGTGATATATCCGGCACTGTTTAACCTCTACCTATCCTCCATTCCACCCCCTCCAGACGGCATAGAGATCGTATCATCATGGCATCAGGCCCCCCATCCATTGATGACATCTGCGATAGGTTGAACGTCTACCTCAACGAACTTGCCTCATATTTCGCTGCAAGAAATCTGAAGATATCTGCCACCAAATCTTCAGTCACATTGTTCACTACAAATACGCGTGAGGTGAATACTGAGCTGACTGTGATGGTCGATGGAGAAATGATTCCGACCATCAAGTGTCCCAAAATACTTGGCGTCACATTTGACAGCTCTTACACACTTGCTGGCAGCACTTGAGGTGCAGACAAAGAAACCTTGATGACCACGTACAAAGCAAGTGGCTGGTCTGTGGTAAGTTATGCAGCGCCAGTGTGGTCTCGTCAACTTTGTGACACGCAGTGGAATAATATTCAGATCTGTGCGAATGCCGCCCCCCGAACTGCGATGGGCTGTCTCCTCACCTCTCCCCACCACCATCAGGAGACAATGATCCTACCAGTGTGAAGACATAACTACATGCTGTCTAAGCAATACCTTTTGGGCTTTATCGCAGAGACCATCCAAATTATCATATTGTGGATAGATATCCACCGCCCAGAAGCCTTAAGGTAGATCTGTTGTATATGATCTAGAGCGTAAGGTTCAGCGCTGCAAGAGCGAACCTCTAGATCAAGCAGAATATCAAGCAGGTCTAAACAACATTCATGCAGACACGGTAGCAGATGCGGCAATTGGCTACCGGGTGAATGTTGTCCTTGGATAACGACCGCCTTCCTTTGCACCCGAAGAAATCGACCCCCGGCAAACCGGAGTAGTTCTGGCTCAATTACGTTCCGGCAGATGCAGCCGCCTCAACTCCTACAGAGCAAGCATTTATGCCGACGTGCAAGATGTATGTCCTGATTGTAACCAGGGACCGCACGATACACGTCACCTGTTTAACTGCCCGGCTAGAGCCCTCGACTCATACCCAGATCCCGATGGACGCACCCCGTCTGAGTCGCAGAGTTCCTGGGTCTTGACACTCAACAGAATCAAGCAGACGAAAGATAGAACACAATAAACTGCTACAACAACAACAACAACAACAAGGACGAGCAAACCAAAGATATTTTCTACGAGCGTCTAGAGAGAGAATATGACTGCTGCCACGTCCAGTAGTGGGTTGAGGCTGATAGATTTCGCCGCGGCAAAATACATGGTAGTTCGTAGCACCAGATTGCAACATTAAAATATTCATAAACCCACATGGCTGTCACTCGATCAAAACACGAAGAACCAAATTGATCACGTTGTGATAGATAGAAAGCAGTCATCCATCGTGTTAGATGTACGACTAATCCGTGGAGCGAATATAGATTCGGATCATTACCTTGTTGCATCAAAGGTTCGCACCCGTTTGAACATGGCGAGGAAAGTACCATCTGACACTGCACGGAAGATAGACATTGAAAAGCTGAAAACACCACAGATGGCAACGGCATACTCCACTCGACTGACCCAACTGCTTGATGAAAGCACTCCTTGTTCCGATGACATAATGGCGCAGTGGCAAACTATTGCCCACTCTATGTAAAATGCCGCGAAATCCATACTTAGGTACCGGAAGCCTTCTCCAAGAAACCCGTGTCGAGATGCTACTGAAGCCAAGAATGCGGCATATGGAGCAACCCTGCAATCAGTAGCAACACGCCAGATGAAGGAGAGGTATCGGGAGAAACGTCTATTCCGCAGAAAGAAAAAAAAGGAAATGGAAAGACGTGAGTGTGAGCGAATTGAGAAGTACAGGAGTCAGAATGAAGTCTGGAAATTCTACCAAAGAACTAAACATCAAACCGATGGCTTTGGTGCAGGCACATCCTCCTGCAGAGACAAAGAAGGAAATCTTGGCAGCTGACACAGATAGCATGCTAACGATATGGAAAGATCATTTTACCAAACATTCTATATAATCAATGATGATGGTATAGAATGTTTACCTCTTAGTCGGAATGAGGTCCAAGTAACAGTGACCCGACTGAACAACAAGGCAACAGGAGCCGACGGGTTTCCCGCTGAACTACTTAAGACCGGAGGCGACACGCTGATAAGGCGTATGCATCAGCTTATCTGCGCAATCTGGCTAGAAGAGCGCATACCCGATGATTGGAACCTCAGCGTACGGAATGTGCCAACTATATAGGAATAAGGCTCCTCCCCATCGCATACAAGATACTCTCGAGCATGCTGTGTGAAAGATTAAAACCAAAAGTCAATGAGATAATTGGGCCCTATCAATGCGGATTTAGACCTGGTAAATCCACCCTAGACCAGATATTCACACTGCGTCAAATCCTGGAAAATACCCGAAAAGGACAAATCAACACCTACCATCTCTTAGTTGACAACAAAGCCGCTTTCGATAGCCCTATACGTTCAAAGGTATTTCAAGCCATGTCTGAGTTTGGTATCCCTGCAAAATTAATAAGACTCTGCAAGATTACACTTGCTGTTACCGAACTATTCTATACCAAACGAGGTCTCATCAGACAAAAAGACCGCCTATCGTGTGATCTGTTTAATATCCTGCTGGAGAAGATTTTACGAAATGCAGATGTGAATAGATATGGCACACTACTCACAAGACAGCAAATGCTACTCGCCTATGCCGATGATATCGATATCAAAGGTCGGTCACCGGAAGTAGTAACTGCGGCCTGCAGCAGAATAGAAAGAGTCAGTGAAAATGATTCTGGCAGTAAGTGGAGATAAGACGAAATGGATGGTTTCAATTCCCAAAACGCCTTGTAAAACCGAGCAGATAAAGAAAATGAAGAAAGTTGGGAACTACAACTTTGAGATAGTCTGTAACTTTATCTACCTCGGCACCGCCGTAACCGAAACGAATGACACCAGCTTTGAGATAAAACGAAGAATAATACTGGCGAACATATGCTTAATTGGATTAAATAAGCAGTTCAGAAACAAGGCCACCTCCCGACAGACGAAGATTACACTATACAAGACAATGATACTACCTGTATTGTTATATGGTTCTGAAGCATGGGTTCTTGTGAAAGCAGATGAGGCAGTGCTTGGAGTATTTGAGAGAAAGATTCTTCGTAAAATATATGCACCAGTTTGCGTTAATGGAGAATATAGGCGACGTATGAACCACAAGCTGTATGAGCTGTATGCCGACGATCAAAATACAACGGCTGCGTTGGCTAGGTCATGTTGTCAGAATGAATGAAGAAGCTCCAGCAAATAAGTCTTTTGAAGGCAAACACGGTGGTACACGCATGCCGGGAAGACCAAAAGCCCGATTGAAAGATCAAGTGGTGGGAAACACCTCGAAACTTGGTGTCAGAGATTTTTGAATGAGCGCAGAAGATCAAGGCGCTTGGAATGCTATTCTACGTTCGGCTGGTGGAACAAATGTTCTGTCATAGCCAATTAAAGTAAAGTAAGTAAGATCATAATTGAAATCACCGATGATAATGATACGATCGAATCGGGCATTAATGCCCTAATCGTGCTCTTCAAATGCTTCAATGTCTCCATGCGGTAAATAAACAACCCCTTGTCTGAACAAACAAAGCCTCACATTTACCACTGTCAGAAATCGATGACACAACCTGAGTTTTCAAGGAAAATGATACATAGAGCGATCATTCCTTAACATTTTAAATCCAGGAATATGAAGACTTACTTGAAATGTATGGTTTTAGCCATGTCTGTAATTCCAACTATGCCTAGATATTTTCTAGATATAATATTTTGAATCTTAGTGAGGCTTTTTGTGGACGTTTTTTAACTGTCCAATTTGTGTTAAATTTTGATAAACACTGCTACAACAACAACCCTTTTAGTTTTTATCGATGCAATTTTTGTATAATATTCCACACGTGCTCTCCTTGCTCGCCATATACGATCATATATACATTGATTGCGAGAAGCTTAGTAGAATGCTCCATACGTAGTTGCAATTGCAGTCTGGGGCAATTTAGCGGTATCAAGCAGAGTCTCAGTGAGAGGTTTGGGCGGCACCGGCTGTGGCTGAAATACTGAGAGCCTATGATGCTCGATACGATAAGTCGAGTTTTTGGCGTCTTTAAATAATTAATGGCTGTCATGTTCCCGCTACGATCGGCTCTATGGACCGAGCTTGCTCACCTATAGGAGCTCGACGAGGAACGCCATTTCCACATCAAAATGTGGCTACAACAACAGGTGGTCCCAGGTTACAATATAACACGCTCTGTAGGAATTGGACGGCTGCATCTGCCGGAACGCAATTCAGCCAGAACTACTATGGTTTGCCGAGGGAGGCTAACTTCTTCAGCTACAATGGGTGGCGGTCGATCTCCAAGGACTGACTTCAATCGGTGTCGGTGTAAATGCTATCTAGGCCATAGTTTTTGAAATTATATATGGTCTTGTTTGGCTAAATTATTGAATTAATACACTGAAATTCCTTACTTGATAAATAAAAATGAAATCATTTCGAGTTAATTGGGTTTTTATGATTTCAAATCAATTTTAACACACCACTTTCAATAGGAGAGGTTCTGCACTGAATAGGAGAAGTTCTGCACTGAATAGGAGAAATTCTTTACCGAATAGTTCAATCGAGTTTTGGCTATATCAAGTAATAATCACAAGAATTCAAGAAAGGCTGTAGGAACCAAAGTCTGCTTTGGGGATTTAAGTTATGTTTGAATAAATTTAAATAAACTTATTTAATGTGGCGATTACATATGTTGCATGCTTACCTTTTTCTTTGGAATTTTCGGGGCGCAACATCACCGATGATACATTGCCACCACAGTTCACAGCACTAGTTGTTAGACTTGACGACGCAGCACCAGCACCTGAGGAATTTGCACCACTAACACTACCGATAGCGTTATTGTTCGTGGAGCCACTACTACAATTACCAGATGTAGAACTAATAGATAAAGGTATAGTCTTTTCGTTACTATGTACAATGGTGGTAATGGGGGAAGTATGGTTCGCTGTAGAGGTTGACAAAGGTGTGCCACTTATCTCTTGTTTATTTACAGCTACGGGCGATGAAGTTATCCCAATTGATGACGTATTGCTGTTATTGTCATCTTTGCGTTGGGCCACCTGAGCATAACTAAGTCGAGAAGCCGAAGATCCTCCCGTAGCAGAGACAGTTGCAGCACTTGCAGTATTCAATGATGGTATGGCGGCAGCTAAATTTTCCGTAGATGTCGAGTTAGTAGATGTGGAGGCATTTTTTTGCTTGGTAGCTTCTTTTGGCGATTCTTTTTTGGCAATTAATGCTGCAATGGCAGGGGGTTTTTTATGGTTATTTATATTACACTCGGCAAGGCTAGTTGTCATTGTGGCAACACTACACACCGCCGCAGCTGTTGTAATCGATGATCCAACATTTTTAGCATTGCGCTCGTCACCGCTTGGACTGAAACTATTACTCGTCGCAGGTGCCGTATATGCACCTGCTGATGGTGTTTTCATATTTTGACCACTATTCCCACTTGCTATTGGTTTATCCATGGCATATACCAAATATTCTTCAGTCTTGTTAGTTTTGTCATTGGGATTAGTAGTTGTGTCATTGCCACCGATGATACTACCACTGCTACCGCATGCGGTTTCTGCTGTAGCAACAGGTAATGAGGAGGAGGGGGCAATGTACGTGGCGGCAACATTATTGCTGGCCTTAATAATTGTTGTATTGTTGTTTTGTTGTGTTACACACTTTATCACAGTTGGAGAGTTATTAGCATTATTAGAACTTTGTTTATTTGTCAATGATTTGTTTATATTGTTATTATTTCCGACAATTTGGTCGCGTTTACTATCGTCTGAATTAGTAGCGTTCTCTATGGCGGGTGTATTTAAGAAAGTTGAGGTGTTGGTGTTGTTGTTATTTGTGTTCACTATTGCTGCAGCATT
The DNA here is from genome assembly GCF_963082655.1 of Stomoxys calcitrans. Taxonomy (NCBI): domain Eukaryota; kingdom Metazoa; phylum Arthropoda; class Insecta; order Diptera; family Muscidae; genus Stomoxys; species Stomoxys calcitrans. Next base: position 169,354,203 of record NC_081552.1, on the reverse strand, counting down.
ATTGCTGGGTGTGGGGCTAACAGCAGCATTGCCACGCTGATGTTGTTGCTGCTGCTGCTGCTGTTGCGACTGTTGATAGTAATATTGTTGCTTATTGTGGCCAGAATCTTTGCGAATCTTTTTACCACTATTAAGACCACTACTAGCACCGGGTCCTCCGGCAGTATTGTTGTTGCTACTGCCGCGCACTACATCAGCTAAACGATTTTCAGACCAACCGCTACCACCATTAGTGCCGCTGCTTCCCGAACCGCTTAAGGAACTATTTTGTTGCATCGGAGCATTACTGTTTATATTTGATTGCGGAGATTGCTGATGTTGCTGGTGATAGGGTTGAGTATTGACGTTTTTTGGCTGCTGTTGAAGTTGTTGTTGTTGCTGCTGCTGCTGCTGCTGGTGTTGTTGTTGTTGTGGCTGTTGATGGTGTATTTGTTGCTGCTCAGTGGCGTTGTTGCCGCTGTTGCTACTATTATTATTGCTATTGATAGTCATGTTGTTGTTATTGGCAGATGTTGTAGCATCATTTAAACTCACTTGTAGTTGTTGTTGCTGTTGTTGAAGCTGCGTATTGGCAGTTTGCTTGCTGTTATTTGAGCCACCGGCTGAAGCAACATTACTAGAGGCCACTGATGAGGAGGTGGCTGCAAAGAAATGATTTGTTTTTAAGTAACTCCACTTAAAATAGCATTGTAACGGGCAAAGCATTATTAATGGCGATTTGCAAATTGTTTCTAGAGGAGCTTGTCTGACTTCTTCAAAACCATTTACCCCCATTAAGATTTTTGAAAAATGTAACTCTAAAAATTGCCTGACGATATTTTTTAAATTGTTACTAACTAGGTTTAATTAACAATTCTGAAATGGATTATCAAACATTCGACCACCTATTTTTTGTTGCGAATGCCCAGAAACTGTATTAGTTAAAAGACCAAGTTATTGTTGATCTTAAATCTTTCGATAGCTAGCAAATCAAATTTGGCTGTGATGTAATTGTGAATTTAAGGCAAAAAAAAAATAAAGTTGTGTTACATGGAATCAAAATCCGATCCACTGACCGAGGTGCTGTCTACTGGACTATCACACACCAAACCATGAAATAAACTTTTTATACCCACCTCCAAAGGAAAGTGAGTACACAAATCTAGCCATTCCGTTTATAACTCCCCGAAATATGGATCTGCCAAGCCAAATGCAATTTCGCCCATGAACATGTTCCATTACGGAACAAGGGCAAATTTCTCACATATCACAAATCAGAGGGAAACAAACGTCTCACAATATCAATTGAGTGCTGCCAGATTCAAATTTAAGCTCAATGATAAGGGGACCTTCTGTTTTATGCCATTAAGGAAGAAGGCCAAATTTCTCACATATCACAAATTAGAGGAAAACAAACGTCTCACAATATCAATTGAGTGCTTCCCGATTCAAGGGGACCTTTTGTTTTATGCCGAGACCGAACGGAGGAATTCTGTGCTACTTACAAAATCTTTAATTGCTTTCGCTACCACTCCCCTAAGTTGGTTCATGTCTGGGATTGTGTCTCCACCTAAGTGCCGGTATCTGTTAGACGCGAAATCCGGGCAATGACAAAGGAAATGGTCCAACGTCTCATCATCTTCCCGCGTGCCCTACACATGATATCACTTGCCGCACCGATTTTACATAAGTGAGCTCGTAGTCCTATGTGTCCCGTTATGATACCAATAGCTATACTGACCTCCTTCTTGCTTCCTTTCAGTCATAGTCTCGTCTTCTCACGATCTGGACCCCCCATAGGATTTTCGCCGTCCTACAGACCGTTTCGCTGTTCCACAATGTTGGATGCCCATTCGTCCCCCACTCCCTTAAAACGGACTGCGTCGACCCGAAAGGCTTCGGGTTAGCCAAGTTTATTGACGGCAGTCCTCTGGCCTTCACCGCCAAATCGTCTGCTCTTTCATTTCCCTTTACTCCGTTATGGCCCGGCACCCAAACGATGCGGATTTTGCCATCCTTAGAGAAGGCGTTAATCTCCTTCTTACACTGTAAGACTGTTCGTGACCTCACCGTCCTGGTTGTTATTGCCATAATGCCAATTTTAGTGTCGGGAAATATGTTCACACTCGACATCCTCGCGTTAGCACCACACCACTTCACGCATTCCGTGATCGCCCGGATGTCCGCCTGCAGGACGGTATTATGGTCAGTCAGTCTAAAACAGATCTCAGTCCTTGAGTTCTCAATGTAAACTCCCAGGCCCACTCTGTCCTCTAGCTTTGATCCATCCGTGTAACATAATCTTTCAGATGGCAATACTAGAGTTCCGTCAATCTAAGACTGTGCCGATGGCGGTAGTCCCTCGCACTCGACTTCAAGGTTCATCTCAGATATTCCATCGAAAGCCTCTTCCCTTGATTCAAGGTTTCCTATCGTCGCCTCGATTATACTGCGATGGTATGAGCTCAACCTATCCTCAATCCATTGTCCCATCGCCTTAAGTCTCATAGTCGCAGTGGCTGCCTCACACTTAATCTGTATGTCAATGGGTCGGATATCTAGAATAGTCTCCAGTGCCCTGGTGAGGGGATAACACCGCTGAAAAATGTTTTAAGGTGTTCTCGCCGGCAGGATTTGAATCCGGGCGTTTGGGCACGATAGGCGGGCATGCTAACCTATGCAAAACGGTGGCTCCCAATTTGGGATATTTACAACATAATATCTCTAAAACTAAATGCGATACGCGGTATATTCTTAGTGATTCTGGATGGGAGTGTTATAATATCACAAAAACCGATCCTAACTCAAAAAAATCGAAAATGGCGTATGGATCAAGATAGCATTAAGCCGACGATATATTCAGAATGTCCCGTAAAGTTCATATTCAAAATGTCGTATATATACAGAATATACTCAGAGTGTCGAGACTACCAATGTTGACATTCGGAGTCGATCTAGTCATGTCCGTCCGTATGTCGAAATCACGATAGCGGTCGAACGCGTAAAACTAGCCGCAACGATACTTCTTATTTGATTTATTTATTTGTTTCCACAAAGAGTTTAATTATTTGTTTGAAAATAGCATATTAAAGATTTTTTGAAATGTTTTGCGTTTTCGGCGGATTGTATCGATGGCGGTAGTGAGTTCCATAATCGGGTTGCATTAACTAAGTATTGTCATTCTGATATAAGCAGACGATAGCGAGGAGGATCCTCCGGTTTGTTCATTCAAATTATAGTTTATGGAACAGATTGAATATTTTTACATATATAATTTTATGAAAAACGACAATATTTTTAGATTTAGGAAATATCTAAGCTTTCCGAGTATTCTGAACATTTCTGATATAAATATAACTTTATGAAAAACGACAATGTTTTTAGAAGAAGTTGTTGACTTGGGTCAATTACTTTCACTTAAAGAAAAAAACCTACTGGTTGGAGGGGATGTTGTTTTTTGCTGTCTTCTTCAGTTTTTCTTTCCACAAGTATATATTTGGCAGTTTCTTACAAATTAGATAGTTGACCCACCCGGTGAGTTTTGGACCATGACATACATAAAAACTTTGGACCTGCGAAGGTTAAAATGCTTGCATCAGAACTGATGTATTGTGTTCGTTTAGAGACAGGCAGACAAGTTGACATATTTGAATTTATATGAAGGCTATTATCAAGAGCCGAGATCTTTATGGCCTCTAAATCTTCATTTATTTTAACAAATGCTTCAGCTATGTGAAGATTAATTTGTACATCAATTTATACATGGGCAATATCGGTCCCTCGACTTGATTTCATTTTTTGTCCGATTTGGCTGAAATTTTGCAAGTAGTGTTTTGTTATGCTTCCAACATCATGATAAATGTTGTCCAAATCAATCTTTAATCTGATATAGCTCCCATATAAACCGATCTTCCGATGAACTTTCTACGGCTTCAATTTCTTCCTGGATTGACAAAAATTTGGTTCGTAAAGTAAAATTATTCCCTTCAACAAAGCTCATTTGTGTATTTCTAAGATTCTGCCTAACGGACTTGAAATACTTTTACTTGTTTTACGCTATTTCTCCCAAAGGGCAGATAGTCTTTCTAAATTGACGATGAGAATGAATATCAACAGAAATAAAGGATTTGTTTGATTACTGAAAGAAATTGCTAGACATAACAGAAGTGAATATGGAAAGAAAGCTATCGGATGGCCATTAAGTTTGTTTTGATTTTTTTTTGTAATTTAATTTTTCGGCTATAATGAATTTAAGGCAGCGATGGGAACACTAATCCATTATTAACAAGACAATGCGTTTTCTCTTATGCACGCACACAAAAATGCGTGTGTGTGTCTATTTGCCCATCGTTGCTTTAAATGCACACCAAGAAAATGTTACAGAAGACGCGAAAAATCAAAAAAAAAAATTTTCTGATTAAATAATTTTTCGGGGGCTAGGTGTATCGATTTTCGATTGTTTTGTTGCGTCAAGATGGAATTTTAACCCTTACTTATGCAAATGAAGATCGCCCATTTTTAATATTCAATACATGTGACGCTTAAATATTATCCAAATAGACACATGTTGCAAAATATATCGTTTTCCGTTTGCTCTTCATTTGTTTTTGGCTTTCTTTTTTTGTCCGTTTCTATAAAATGTCTTCCTAGCTTAGTTTTAATTTAGGTGAGATTACAGCCAACAGTTTTTGACAGTTTTATATTCCAAGTATGAAAAGCATTTAGTACATTAATTAAGAGGGTATTGCATTAACGTTGTCACCCAAAAAATTGTTTGGTACGCAGCATATCATTATATTAATTTAATTAATCTGATGAGTAGATGTAGTTATACATAGAAACATTTTATTGAGATTCCATTGCAGGATATTGCCATATTGTCCGGCTTTAGACCATTGTTAATTGGTTTCTGTTCAAAGAATAGTATAGCAAAAAACATTTAAAAGTCAGCAAAAGTCGATGTTAATCCACCGTAAAACCGGCTGATAGATTTGTCGAAATGTGAGTCGTATGGGCCTTTGAAAACTCCTTCCCTGTATATTGTAGGGAATAAAATAGCCTTGTTTAAGATTCGATTAGAAAAACGATTCAATCAATTAATTTTTAAATTGAAAATTATTGTACAAAATTTTCATTCACGATTGTGATTGAAAAATTTTTCAGGTCCAATTGATTCAAATATAGCAAAAATTCAATCACGTAATTGAAAAAAAAAAAAAAAAAATTTCAATGATGGTATGATAAGGCGAGTTTGTGCCGCCCTAAAAAAGCGCGGCGATGGACTGGAACGAGCTCACCTATATGGGTTATACGATGATCGCCACCTCCACATATAGACATGTGGCTACAATAACAACACCATCATCACTCTTTTCTGAACTCGGTCAAATAGCTCTAAAGAGGGCTTTGGAGGCCCCTCCCATACATGGGAATTATATTAAATTTTTTTCTCAGGTTGTATAAATCTTGAGGAGATCAGAGAAAGTGAAATACTTTTTGCACCGCCTAAGAAACCCAAGCACTTGAATGCTTCTTTCGAAATCTCGAATATATGTTTGGACCAACGGACATCACATTGTATTCCTATTCCAAGAGCATCTGATTGCTCTACATCTATACCGCCGATGGATAATGAAATACTTTTTGCACCGCCTAGGAAACCCAAGCACTTGAATGCTTCTTTCGAAATCTCGAATATATGTTTGGACCAACGGACATCACATTGACATTATTCCCATTCCAAGAGCATCTGATTGCTCTACATCTATACCGCCGATGGTTAATGACGATCAATTGTTTGAATAGTGAAATCTACTCTGTTCAATCGACCCCACTCTGAAATGACCGGCAAGTCCCGGCTAAATGTATCATTCATAATCCGCCTGTGGTCCTCAATCCCTTGAAGACCCGGCCTATGGTTGAAAGCAAATGAGTGACAAAGGATGCTATCATCTTCAAATGAGCAGGTCGGGTTCGAAGTCTGACTCAAAAGATCGTCAATAAAAAATAAGAAAAAGGGAGGGAGAAAGGACAGAGGCCTATGCTACACTTGCGGTCAATTTGTATTCAATGGATGAGAACCCATCTATAACACCACGTATAGTGCGATCGCTAACAAAGCTTTAGCGCGACCCACACAATGTGAATTGTGGCATAATCAGAAAATTCGTCGTCTTGTTTGTTATTCCCCCTAGTGGCCTACTTATTGTACGTGAAGTCCTTGTCCATCTGGTATTAATATTATACTACCTCACGCACTCTGTGGTCGTCCGTATTTCCATGCGATTCATGACAGCATGAATTACCAGATGGCAATACTAGAGTTAAGTCATTCCAAGACTGTACCACTTTCAGCAGCGTATCGCACTCGACAAGTTAGGTTTCCGAACCGAAATCTGTCAATCTGGCTAGTTTCCTATCGTCACTTTAATTTGTTCATTTGTTGGTTTTTCGGGGACGTCAGCTCGGAAACAATATCTAAACGTGGCAATTCTCAAATGATTAAAAAATATGTGCGACCCAAGCTTTTAAGGCATGGTGGAACAATTTAAAACTATGAGTCGACATGGACCGCGGCACAACGCTATTGTGCTTGATACGAGCATTGGTTTTGAGTGTCTGGGAATTTTAACTTATTCAACTTAGATAGGGGTAAGGTGCGAAAACCATTTGATATTATTAAAATGATGATTTAGTTTCTTGAATGCCAGAATCGAAATTGCCATATAGAGTTTTTAAGAGACATATGTATGTATAAGATTTATTTTCCATCGTCATCAACTCACCTGGCAGTGGTGGAAATGCAGCTGCTTCTAAATCGAATTGCGGCGGCTGTGGTGGTGCAACATTTTGCTGTTGCTGCTGTTGTTGTTGTTGATGATGATGGTGATGCTGATGATGACCCCCCTGATGATGGCTGTTATGATGGTAGTTATCATGGTGTCGACCACCGCCACCATGACCTCCACCAGATCGATCATTATTACCAGAATAACCAGATGAACTACCACCTCCAGCATGGCGGCCACCTTCATAGTTTCGTCCACCACCAACATCACGTCCACTACTAACCCCACCACCTCCACCTCCTCCACCTCCACCACCTCCACCACCACCACCTTCATTGTTGTGATGATGCGGATTGTAATGATGCGAAGTGGATGAAGACATTTGATGATGTGCAGATGATGATGAAGCGGAAGAAGAATGATGTTGTTGCTGCTGTTGCGTTTGTTGCTGAGAGGAACCAGATGTTGTTGCATTGCTGTGATGTTGATTATGATGATGAGATGACGAAGTGTTCGAGGAGTGGTGATGGCCTCCGGTACCACTATTATAATGCGGATTGTAATTGTTACCTTTGTAACCACCACGATGTTCATTGTCATTGCGATGGGACGAATAGCCTCCACCACCACCACCACCACCACCACCACCGCCACCATGATGACCACCACCACTGATGTCACTTCGATTTGAATGATGATGCCCGCCGCCCTGAGCAGAAGACATGCCCGTTCCTCCGCCGCCGCCGCCGGTATTACCACCTTGTTGCGAATGATGTCCCGAATTGTATGATTGCTGTTGAAAATTAGAAGAGTGTATTAGATGTTGTTGTTTCATTTGACTGTTTATTTGATTAGTAGTAGTAGTTGTTGAAGAAGAAGAAGAGGAACAAGTAGTAGTAGTTATGTTGCTGTTTTTTTCATTGATGGATGATTTGTAACTGTTTGACATATTTGCAGGAGTAGTTGACATGATAACATTTTTTGTGGTGTTAGTCATTTTAGAGGTGTTATATTTATTCATTTTATATTTAGACGAACAAGGAGCTGAGTACACAATTTTGTTGCTGCTGATGGTGACATTGGCTGTTGTGATGTGCTTAGTATCGGCGGTGGTGGTGGTGGTGGTGGGGTTGCCGCCAGTAACTGAAGACAAATGTCCAGTACCGTTGACTCCGCCGCCGCCTCCGCCTCCTCCCCCATCTACTCCCATCACCTTTTCATAATTCGAATAACCGCCAAAGCCGCCGCCGCTTCCGCTGCTGCTGGGGCTAATCCCACTATTTGAACCCACTTCAGTCTCATATCCTCCCATTACACCAAACCCCCCATTTAAGCCCACTAGAATATTGTTAGTGCCGCTAGTCGGATTCAAATAACAACCGTTGTTAGTAGATACTGTGGTATAAAAAGTTGCAATACTAACCCCACCGCCAATGCGATTATTTGGAGAATAATTCATGCCAGAGTTATCATCATCGCGTCTTCTCCGTCTAGGTCTCGACTGAGACCAATGTGGAGGGTCTTTACTGACAGCACCACTACCTCCAACTGAATTGGCCAAAGATGCGGAGGAAGATGTGATATTGTTTCGTTGATTGTGGTGATGGCCACCACTGCCACCCCCGCCACCACTCTGTTGCTGGACATGCTGCACCTGTGTTTGGTGCATAACTTCACTAACATCTTCTTGCAATTCGTGTTGTTGCTGGTGCATCTGCTGTTGCTGCGAATGGTGGTGTTGTGCAGCCGAAACAGTGGGTGCCGAATGAGCTGTATAGGAAGTATGTTGCATTGCACCGCTTTGTGTGTTTGAGGAAGGCATTTGATAGTGACTCTGTTGTATATGCGTTGCAGCGCCAGCTGGTATTTGTTGGGCTTGCTGTTGTGTTTGTACGTGATGAGTAGCTTGATTCTGGGCACTGTAGTGGTGATGATTGGTAATTGCACCCGTATTTCCACCAGCATAGGACTTATCTAATGATGACTTTGAAATGCCACCTGCAAAAAAAAACAAAAGTTTTTTAATGAAGAATGTTTTTTGATACACGTAGCTGGCATCTTCTATCTCTTTAACATTTACATGCTTTTATTTAATATTATATGTAAGTCTCTCATATTGTTGTTCTGTATTAGCGTAGGTTTCTTCGACCCAGCCACATCAGCATTTACATAAGAACCGAATGACAAGTGTTTTAAGGGGTTGATAATATCTCAAGCAAGGAGAATAGTTTTCACATATTGTTCTGCGCCCATTTTCTGCCAGAGGTCATTTCTGTATTTTTCCTTGATCAGGATTGCCCTGTATAACATACATTTTAGTCGCTGTAAAGTTTAACATTAAATTATCTTCGACTAAATGGGATTATTGTTCATCCTATTTATTAGCGAATGGAATACATAAGATAAGGTCTCAAAAAGTCTTGGAGTGTAAGAAGAAGGTTAACGGGTTTTCTGAGGATGGCACAATCTACATCGCTTGGTTGCCGGCCTTAACGGTGTAAGAGGGATGAAAAGGCAGACAAATTGGCCGTAGGGCTCAGAGGACTGCCGTAAGTAAACTTGGTGAATGCGAAAATTTACCCCATTATGCAAAAAATCAAAATCACCCTTATTCCGGTTGTCGAGGGCGTAGTCGAATTTCGACACTTTTACAAAACGGTATTATGGTTGTCGAAGATGAAAAATCTATTACGGACATTACTTATGTCGAATTCGACTATCAAATTTGGCAAAAACTGTCGATTTGAAAATTACAAAAAAATGTATTTAATTGGATTTTACAAAAATAAATAGTGATCAAGGTCAAAATTCTGTGCACAGAAGGCAGATATAAAATCTTTATTTTATGACTGAACATCGGTTGATTGCTCTTTATGAGACTATATCAATATATATTTCTAACATATAGAGGCCATCTTTAAACTTAAACTGTCAATGGGTAAACAATTATCTAAACTAACTTTCTGCTCGATAGCTTCATATTTAAAGATTGTAGAGTGATTACAACTCACAGACGTATGGGCAAAGCTAAATCGTCTTTGATATTTAAGGCGATCAAGAATATTTTTACAATATAGGGCCAACGGTATAGGTATATTTTGGCTGTTTACTAATTTAAGTCGTTTCTAGTGTCTTCTTGGTAGCTGCCTTCATGAAGAATGCGTAAGTCACAGCCAACTTCGTTCTTATCACTACAAATATATAAAAATCCACAGCAAACTAAGTATTTAATATTTTTTGCATGTTTTTCTTTTAACTTTGTTTCAACAAAATATACAACAAACGAGGGTAAAGGTTTTTACTCGCCTGCACATTTTACTGAAAAATTTACAAACATATGTTTTTTGATTGTCGCTGATTGTCCGCGACTGCCATTGCAGCTACTCTGTTGGGAACATTCCACTAACCGCAACCTGTGAACGGGGCCGGTAGCTCGCAGCTAAGCTTCTCGTGACAGCGTTGAGCACCACACAAATCGGACTTCAATGTTTCAGCCTGTGTGGTGCTCACAGCTATCCCATGTCGGGATGCAAAGCAGTTGTTGTGCTATGCAGTCTTCGAAATCCATGCTGATGCTCGGCAAATGAAAATTCTCCAACGAGGCTCGGGAGGAGTAGTCCCTCAAGCATCTTGGCTACTGATGAGAGAAGGGAGATCGGTCTGGACAACTCATAAGTTACATTGCTCCAAGTATTCCAGCCACAAATTCCGCTTATGTTCGTTGACTACCCTGTTTATTTTCAGATTCAGCTCGGCCATACTTGGGGTATTCGACCGGCTGGTATAAAGCGAGCGGCTGATGTCTCGTAATTTCCTCTCGGCAACTATCACATTCGAGGGGGTGTCAGTTCCCTGAGGTGGCGATTGGTGTACTCTCTGAAGCTGACTCAATCGGCCTTCTTCTGATTGATTAATGTCTGGCGCTTAGAGGTTATGAAGTCAGGTGGTCGGTCGATGGTGAATACTATGGGGAGGTGATCTGATCCCAAAGAAATGACGACTTGCCAGGATACGTCACTCAGGAGATCAGGGGATGAATGGAAGATGTCGGGCGAGCTGCTCCACCTTCTCGTAATCCTAGTGGCGGCATCCTCATTCAGCGTGCAAAAAGTGAAGCCTCCAATCTGCTCTACCAAAGCTATGTCCCGCTGGTCGTTACCTAGGGAAGAATGCCATAAAACGTGATGCGCATCATTAAAGGCTCTTAGAACCACACGGTAGCCCAGTTATGTCGGCCTGTAAAATTGGCCATTAACTGGATCACAACTACCAACTGGCGCTACATATTGTATAGCTTTATCTCGGCAGCTATGACTGCTATCCCCATACGCTCCTGTTGGGGTCACTAGCACCAGGCGCAGGCGAGATGAGTCTATACAGCAGGGAATGGTTTATCACGAAGGATTATCCGCAACCTCCATTCATTAAGCGATCCCTTCGTAGCACATTGTATCCGTAACTACTGTGCAGGCTGCAGGTGTTTCAGATTTTTCTCTTGGATCGCTGCAACCGATATGTTCCTCCAACTCATAAAATTTACTATCTCGCCGATCTTGCTTCACAGACCATTGCAATCCAACTGCAGAAAAATACACTTTCCGGTACTGGCCCGCCAAAATTGGCGCTGGTGTTGCTGTTGCGTATATTGCCGCACGTAGTCCGACGGCGAGGATGCTAGTGAGGATGCAACGTATTCAGTGCGACTATGCTCCCGTAATGAAGTAAGGTAAGAGCAAAATCGGGTTAAAGAAAAATGTATTTTTCAAACATAAAAGAGTGTTTCATTGTAATTTGTTTAAATAGGCGTCATGTGGCTTCGAATTACATAATGCGAATAAAATACCGGTTACACCTAACCGACACCGAGCGGCTGTTGCAAACCAAACAGAACCAAGATCCGGGGTTCTTTTCAATCCCGGCAAGGACCAGAAGCGTGCAGGGAAGGCACTCCGGGATGTGCCGATCCCATGACAAAAAAATTATACGGACACGACGGTGAGGCGGCAGCCCTTGACGATGTAGGACGCCATCGAGTCAATCCAGCTGCCATGGGGTTGCGGGCTGGGGTTTTGCTGATGCGTGTATTGCTGCACGAGAGAAGTCGTAGTCCGACAACGAGGACGCCGAAAGCTACGATGACTAGGCTTGAGACCTACTGCTGTCTATATTCGAACAACACCTTGCCAAATATTCAGTGCGATTATACTTCCTTAGTGACATAAGGCCAAAGCAAGATCGGAAATGCACCGACTCCAACACCGACCGAGGCGGTTCTGGCAAACAGAACAGACCCAGAATCCGGACTCTCCCCAATCCCGCCACGGGCCAGAAGCGTGCGGAGCAGGTACTCCGGAATGTGCCTCTCATGGCAAAAAAAAAGACGAACACATCATAAAGGTTAATGTGCATCAGATGAGAGATAATTGTATAATATTTTATGTCAATTATTATTGGAGTTTTCACATAAGCATTTTTAAGACGATCAAGGAATATTCGAAAGGCCTATAAACGCCGCTAATTGTAACGGTTACATCCGTCACGCTAGTTTAATGACCGTTGGACTAACTGTGCTCGCAATACTTATAACATGAATTGATGATTTTATAAAGGGAATAAAATTGCACAAAGGTCTTATTAAGGGAAGTGTTTACATTTTATATTCGTATAACCATGGAATTGGCCATGTGTTATGGAAAATTATTCCAAGATTTTTGCTAAACCAACAAGTTGCATGTGCGTACAAGCATTTGTTAATATCAAACATCTTTTAGAACCTACACCGATGTAAGAACAGTACAGTCAATTCAAAGACATAATCGCGTTCCCCTTAGTTTTAAAATTGTGAACAAACTACCGAATTTATTAAGCAACCACCTCATTTTTTTTTCTTTGGAATTATCGCATAATGGTATTAGATATTCGAAGCCAACCTCACACTGCATGCAATTGCGCCTTAGAAATTTATTATTATTATATTTTAAATTTAAGCCTGCTAATTATGCGTAGTGGGTTAAGATTCAAAAACAGGATGAATATACTGAAAAGTTTAAAATGACAAAAGACGCAAAGATTACCTGTATTAGACTTCATGCTGGAGTAATGTCTGGTATTACTGCTTTGCTGCGAAACAGACTGCTGTTGACTTGTAGTCGTTTGTTGGGGTTGTTGTTGTTGCATTTGATGCTGTTGTGCCATTGGTTGTTGCTGATGTGGATCAACAATAGCTGCTGGCATTACGCTCACTAAACCACCAGTGCCTCCGACGCTGACGCTGGATACAATTATATTGCTTCCAGCTAATTGAGGTTGTGGAGCTTGTTGCAGTTGCATATTTGCATTACGCGATTGCTTTCGGTGGCCACCGCCTGAATTTCCTCCTGTGTTGCTCGAATTGTTTCGATGACTATTATTGTAACGACTGCTGCCACCACCGCTGCTATTACCACCGCTTCCACCACCGCTTTGCGGTTTCGTGCTTCCAGTTAAACCAGGAGTCGCAGTTGGTGGTTGAGATGTAGTGCTGTATGCAGGTACTGCAGGAGGCAACCCATTAGCCGCAAACACATTGCCGATCTCATAAAAATTTTGGCCGTGAGCTGAAGATGCGGCTGCTGCTACAGCGGCAGCAGCCGCCGTTGGCCAAGGTGCCACAATGCCGGAGAAAAATTGTTGCTGTGGAAATTGCTATAGAAAACCAGACAGATATAAACACTTGATCAAAAGATAATCAAAAATCAATACTTACGATTAAAAGTTGTCCATTGTAAGGAACCGGTGGCTGAGTCATTGCAGCGCCATTTGCTGCATACACAAAACGTTGAGGGGCTGCACTATAGGCTACAGCCGCCGATGCAGCTGTTCCTGGATCGTAAACATTCGCTGGTGGCGAAGTTAAACGGTATCCATTTTTCAATGCGGACACGGGACCAATTGGTAATCTATGTATAAATGGTTTTGCTTTCATACGAGCCATTATAGGCTTGCCCTGCAATTAGTTCAATGTTGCCAAGCTCAGAAATTTGTCAAAAGTTTTGTAATCATTCTAACACAAACATACCTGAAATTCTTTAACATCTTCTCTTAAATACTTAAAAGCTTTTTGTGCATCATCATCAGACTCAAATGTTATGTACCAGGAATTATTACCAGCAAATTCACAAGACAGTACCCGTGGACAGTTCTCGCTGTTAAAAATGTTCTAAACACAAAATAATTTTTGTTAAATGTACAAATTGGCATTTTTCTTAGTGTATACCTTAACACTTTCAACCGGAGTCGAATCTGGAATTTCACGTAAAATAATGATGCATCGTTTATGATTTGGTCTTACTCTAAGGCCTTCTTCATCGACTTGCACATTTGGCGATTCCCTAAGAACTTCCGTTATTAACTTAAGATCTTTGGTTAGCTTTTTAACCAAATTAAAATTGGCCACTGTCCATATAGGTACATATTGATCGCTGTCCATTTGAGATAAAAGCCATGTGTCGTTGGCTAAGTTTTCTCTGCAAAAATAAGAAATGTATTTTAAAAAATAATTTATGATCAAGCAACTATTTTAAAATCAAACAAGTGTGATAAAATACTATTTTATGCTAAATTAATTTCATCTTTAAACAGCAATTAGGATAGATAAATTTAAAGAATAGGCCAAGTGGCCTATGGGATAGCCCTGTAAGCTTCAAACTGTACATCGGGAGATCGGTCTATACGGCAGCTCTATCAATTGTTTCGGGGGCCCTAGCACAAATCCCTGTTCCAATTTTCAGCGAAGACGGATAACAAATGCGCCCTTATGGGCCCACGACCCTATATTAGTAGATCGGTCAATATGACCGCTATATCCAAATATGGCACATATGTGTATGTTCCTGATATGAATCCCTATTCTAAATTTCAGTCAAATCGGACTACGAATTGAAATTCACTCAATTAACATTCAAACAATGAACTATGGGCGAAATTGTAAAACTTCCGAAAAAAGTTAAATTTTTAAAATTAATTTTTTTTACAAGTTGTTACAAAATTTGGCAACCCTGCTAATATTTACAAAATTAAAAAAAAAAAACCTGTAAGCAGCAAACAGAGTTGAAATTTGAAGTATTTCGTTGGTGATATATTGTTTAAAGGTATTTGAATTTCAAAAACGTTTTATATGGATTCTAATGGTAGAGGCGAGTACTTTTAAAATATGGTAAACATTTTTAATATACATACATATTTTTGTTTTAATAGTTGTGTTTGAGGTTTAGACAGTGATGTTTGTCTGTAAAAACTTGAGCACTTTTCCCATTTGTAGTAGAACTACAAATGGGAACTAGTTGTTAACAAGTGTAAATTATAAGTTTATTTAAAGGCCAAAAAGGGCATATTTCAGGAAAGATTTATATGAGAGCTAAATCTATATCTGAACAGATTTTGATAAAATTTTGCACACATATTGAGACATCAACAATAACTTCTAATATCAATTTTGCAACGATCGGACCAAAATTGTGGCTACTGCAGCTAACAAACCGCATATAGGATCAAAGATATATATGAAAATTATATGTAAATCTGATGGGATTTGGATGAACATATTTAACACATAGTGCGTTATCAAATATTGTAGAATATCTCATACAAAATTTTGAAAAGATCGGAACAAAGGTATGGCAAATGTAGCCATAATAGTACGCATCGGATAAAAGATTTATATGGGAGCTATATCTATATTGGAACAGATTTTTTCCAAGATCATTTGTAAAAAAAAAAATACCAACGTACTAAGTTTGGAAACGCTGGTTTGATTGTAAATAACTGCATTAAACTCGACACGTGATAGCGAAAAAGACGTATGTAACAAGAAGTAAGGACGGACGAATGTCTGACAAGGCCAATCTTTTGATACCCTATACCACATTAGGTATGCAGGACAAAATTAAACTTTACTTAAATTTGAAAAAAAGATTTCGACAAAATCCGAGCAACTTGTAGAGTCCATAGAGAAAATTGCTGCCCAAAATGTTTAGAAGAACGGTTGATAAACGAGCTTGCAAATGCCTTAAAAGTAAAAATGGGACGATAAATAAGGGAGCTTTAACAAAATCCAAACCAATTTCTTTGTAACTCTCCCGTGTTCTCAAAAGTTAAAAGAGAAACTTTCATGCCAAATTTCGTGAGGATCGGTTAGGTTAAGTGAGGCTGCGAAAGATGGGCAATGACATGGGAAATGTTCCAACGCACAGTGGAATGGGGAACGGATATCTTCAAATTTTCAGGGTCCTAAAAGGAACGGGGGCTCATTAGTGGGCCTTCAAATTTTTGTTCGGGCTACCAAAAGCGCACTGATGGTCCTAAGTTGATTTTTCATTCAAAAGTTATGCAAGTTACAAATTAAAAAATGTGAAAAAATGAAATTATTCGCATTAATTTTTTTGAGGAGATATTCGTCTAAAAAATACTGAAAAACTAGTTTTACTTGGTTTTATCATAATATTAATTTGTAAGACTCTCACTAATAGAGAGAGAGATTCCCTAAATTGGGCTCGGGGATTCGCTGCACAGGCTACCACAAAGACTACACGTCTAGATTCGGAAACTGCACCGCAGTCAGCCAAAATGCTGCGGTCACCTGGAGGGCATCTCATGCCTAGAAGAACTAGGGTGAACAACAGTAAGATGGGTCCAAGAACCTTTGCTAATGTCGCTTGGGACAGATTGGTGATGACAGTTGTCGACAAGGGAGAATTATTGGAGTGGGATAGTCAATGGACTGTCATCAGTATAATCTGATCTCCTTGCGGAATTTCTTAGGTCTTCTCAAGTTTGTGACGATGCAGGCTTTTATCGGTGCCGATACAGACTAATTGCCTTCGGGGATGAACGCTCAATTAAAATGCATCGTTGTGTGCTAAATAAGGCCAGGTGCAGCACTAGATTTAGTCAAGAAGGAAGATATTCCATCTCCACCAATGGCGCATGCTTGGATACCAAGGATTCCCTCAGATCCTGAATCGATAATTGGAAGACTAAGGAAATGTAATGCAAATCTTTCAACCACCGACTGGAAGATTGGATGAGGTTGATGGTGACCGGAGACATGCAGTATTCGTACTAAACTCCGGCTGTCTCGTAGACCTCAACAAGTCTGTAGGGGTTGTATCCTACGGATTCAACAAGTTAAAACTGAAGGCCTATAGAAGCGGTGGGGTTGAGAAATCAGGAATCGACTAAGCAGTTGTTGTTGAACACTTGTCTGAGGAACTATCGACCACATCGCTAAAGTCTGGTGGATTGCAGGAGACTGAAAATCCCCCTGCCACAACCGAGACAGGAGGGGATGGCTTCGAAACGGGACCCGACAAGCCCTGTGTGGGTGGGTCACAAAGTTGGACTGGACTCAAAGTGTGCACCAGCGGGGATGCACGGAACTCAGAAAGTACTCGACAGCAGCATTTAGTGAAGAATCTAAGGAGAAATCATCCACACCGCAAGTCCCCAGTATTCTGAGGAAGAGTGGTCCCACAGCTTTATCACCTGCCCCTGGATGCGTACGGAAGCTCATCATGACAAGTTCTTACGAGTCTTGTGAGGATGAACTACTGGTGAAGTCACAAGACGAGGCTAATACAACAGTGTTGGAAGTTCTGAATCCTGACTATAGTACGGTTTCTACAGATAAATCTCCACTAAAGGTCCTCCTGATGGCTGGGGGATTTGACGTAGTTCTTATCCAGGAACCAAGGGTGTGTGAGGAATAGTACGTGGACTAAGAATTCCGGGATTTAAACTTCTTAAAGATACGGGAATGGGAGAAACAGCCTGTATTCTTGCAAAGAGTTGTCTAAATGTTTTTCTCCTTCAGTCACTAAGCACAGAAGATTTAGTAGTAGCCAGCCTGTAAATAAACAAGTCTTATCACTGGCTGGCTTCCCCATATATGGCACACGATTCAGAGATGGCGCCTTCAAACCTTAAGTCGCTGGTTGAAGCTGCTTCTGTAGGGAAGAAAAGCCTCATTGTAGGAAGTGATGCTAATGCACATCACCAGATATGAGGAAGTTCGGATGTCAACGAAAGGGGTGAGCTGCTTATTGAATATATTACAAGCTGCAATCTGGCGATTTGTAATAAAGGGGATAAACCGACCATTATTACCAAGAACAAGCAAGAGGTACTAGATATTACCTTTGTATCGGAAGATATAAGTGGAAGAATATGCGACTGGGAAGTGTTAGATGACCACAGCTTCTCTTATCATTGTTATATTACTTTCAGCCATGGAGAAAAACTGCAAAAGTGGTCCCTCGACTAAACAGAAGAAAAGCGGATTGGGATATATTTCGGCACATATTCTGCATGTCTATCCCTTCTAGACCAGAAAAGGAAGTGGAAACTACGGAGGATTTAGACAAAGTGGTCAAGCGGATCACGACGGCCCTGAATGACTCGCTTGTGCAGCATGCCCTAGTGCCAAGCCAAGGGGCAAGGACTGCAGAAAACTCTTCAAGAGAGCAAAAGCCACAAGAGCACCACATTATTGGGACATCTATAAGGCTGAGCTAAGAAAATATAAGGGCGAGCAGGGAAAGGCTCAGAACAAATCCTGGGCAGAATCCTGCAGCTCCGTGGAGGATACATCTGAGGCCTCTAGGCTAAGATAGATTCTGTCCTCGAGACCTATTACGGTGGGATACATTCAGAAGTCGGAGAATGTATGGCCAATGTCTGGTGAGGAAACACTAAAACTACTTGTTGATACACGTTTCGCGGTAAATTCTCCAACGGAAAACGTTGAGCCAGAAGAGGTTGTCACTGCATTCGTCGGAGGCTATTAGAGAAATTGTGTCTGAGCCGAAAATCCTTTGGGCGATAAGAAGTTTCGACTCCTTTAAGTCGTCAGGCCCTGATGATGTATCACCGGTTGAATTATAAGCTGTGTCTGATAGACTAGTTCCATGGCTTAGGGAGATATACTCTGCTTGTATCAGCATGTCATATATACCTGTGGGATGGAGGGACACGAAGGTCTTTTTCATTCCGAAAGCAGAAAACCCTATCACAAAAAGACGAAAGATTTTCGTCCTATTAGTCTGTCATCCTTTATGCTGAAGACTATTGAGAGGTTGGTAGAAACATATCTTAGGGCAGGCTTGGGATCTAAAAAGATGGGTCAACAGAGGAACACCTCAAGGAGGTGTACTGTCTCTTTTACTTTGGAATATAGCCATTAACAATCCCATGGCAGTCGGTTGTACGCACTGGATAGACCTGATGGAATCCTCATCGGCAAGGGTTGCCGCCTCAGTGTACGTGTTCGTCTTTTTTCGTCATGGGAGAGGCACATCCCGGAGTGCTTTCTCCGCACGCTTCTGGTCCGTGTCGGGATTGAAAAGAACCCCGGACCCAGGTTCTGTTCGGTTTGCCAGAACCGCCTCCAGCATCCATCGGTGTCGTTGAGGTGTAACTGGTGCATGGAGTGGGTACATTTCCGATCTTGCTCTGGCCTCACTTTACTATTGGAGTAGTCATACTGGTTCTGTCGCAAGGTGCTGTGCGAACATAGCCAACAGTTGGTCACGAGCGTCGTCGTCGTCGCCTTCTGCGTCCTCGTCGTCGGTCTATATGACCCCCCGACCTCTTCTATACCGCAATTTACGTAACGGCAGCATTCCAGCTCAAATATTGCCAGGCCAGTGCCGGGAAGTGTATCGTTTTTGCAGCTAAACTGCAACGGACTCCGTGGCAAGATTGATGAGATTGTGGACTTTATGAGTCGGAAGAGCATATTGGTCGCAGCGATCCAGGAGACAAAGCTGACCAACACCTGCAGCTTGCACAGTTGTCACGGCTACAATGTGCTACGTAAGGATCGCTCAAGGAATGTAGATGGGGGATTGGCCTTCGTGATACACCATTCCGTGCAATATAGACTCGCCTGTTACTGCCGAGTTAGAGTTATACAACGTGTGCATACCGCCGGTCGGTAGCGTGTCCCGATTAATGGCCAGGTTTACATAAGTGGGTTACTATCTGGCCATAATCGTATGGTTCTAGGGGACTTCAATACGCATCACACTTCATGGCATTCTCCCCCAGGTAATGCCATGAATGCAGAACAGATTGAAAGCTCCACGTTTTGCACGGTGAATGAGGATGCTCCCACTAGGATTACGAGGAGGTGCAGCAGCTCGCCAGACATCTCTATTGCATCCCCTGATCTCCCGAGTGACAAATCCTGGCAAGCCGTCATCTCTTTGGGGTCAGACCACCTCCCCATAATTCTCACCATCGACCGAACACCCGACTTCATAACTTCTGAGCGCCTGACGTTTAACAATCATAAGAAGTCCTATTGGGCTGGCTTCAGAGAGTATACCAATCGCCGCTTCAATGAACTGCCACCCCCTCTGATGTGCTAATGGCCGAGAAGAAATTCCGAGACATCATTAACGCACAGGACCTCGGTCACTTTTGGAAATAACCGTGACTGATCCGAAGAGATGCGCCAGGTTGTTCAACCGTCAATTTATTGTGCTTCCCGAGAGAGACAGGGCAAGGAGGAGAGCCATTCGCCATATTCGTGGTCTCCGAGCCGATGAACAGTCATCACAATTTACCGTGGGCGAAGTTACAAATCTCATCCGTGGTGCCAAATCATCTTAGGCGTTGGGCCCCGAGGGAATCTCTACATTGATGTTGAAGAATCTGGATTCACCTGGAGTTGAGTACCTACTGTGGAAAATGGGCAGAGTGATCCCGCTACTGAAGCCTGGAAAAGACCCGAGTTTGGGGGAGTCGTACAGACCGATCTCCCTTCTCTCACCAGTGGCAAAGACGCTTGAGGCATTACTCCTCCCGAGCCACGTAGGAGAATTTCCATTCGCCGAGCATCAACATGGATTTCGAAGACTGAATAGCAGCACAATAACAGCTTTGCATGCCATCACCACACACATTTGCCGTGGCTTCAATCAGCCCAAGCCATGTGATAGGACGGTCCTCGTGGCACTGGACCTATCGAAGGCATTCGACGCGGTCAGACATGCCAAATTATTCGAGGATATCGCCAACACGTCCCTCCAGCCAGGCTTGAAACGCTGGGCCGCGAATTAACTGTGTGTCGCCAGTCATTTGTGGATTTTAGGGATAAGAAGTCGAAGCACCGTAGAGTAAAACAGGGAGTTCCCCAAGGTGGTGTGATATCTCCGGCACTGTTTAATCTCTACCTATCCTCCATTCCACCCCCTCCAGACGGAGGTGCAGACAAAGAAACCTTGTTGACCACGTACAAAACAATTGGCCGGTCTGTGGTAAGTTATGCAGTGACAGTGTAGTCCCGTCAACTTTGTAACACGCAGTGGAATAATATATAGATCTGTCAGAATGCCGCCCTCCGAACTGCGATGGGCTGTCTCCTCAATTCTCATGTGGACCACCTCCATCAGGAGACAAAGATCCTACCAGTGCGAAGACATAACTTCATGCTATCTTACCAATACCTTTTGGGCTGTTATCGCAGAGACCATCCAAATAATCATCTTGTGGATAGATATCCACCGCCCAGAAACCTTAAGATAGATCTACATGATCTAGAGCGTGAGGTTCAGCGCTACAAGAGAGAATCTCTAGATCAAGCGGCATACAACATTCATGCAGACACGGTAGCAGATGAGGTAAATGGCTACCGGGTGAATGTAGTCCTTGGATAACGACCGCCTCCCATTGCACCCGAGTTGCCTACAGTAGAATGTTCCATTTGCAAAAAGCGCAAAATACCTGGGTGTTTTGCTGGACAGGAAATTGAACTTCAAATCCAACATTTAGGAAGGGGAAAGAAAGGCAACTCTTGCCCTATACACCTGCAAGAGAGCCATTGGCAAAAGTTGGGGGTTTAGAACGCGTGTCATGCATTGTGCATATACTGCAGTTGTCAGATCTATAATGCTATATGGTTGTTGTTGTAGCAGTTTATTGTGTACTATCTTTCGTCTGCTTGATTCTGTTGAGTGTCAAGACCCAGGAACTCCGCGACTAAGATGGGGTGCGTCCAGAGGGATGTGGGTCTGAGTCGAGTGGGTCTGGCCGGGCAGTTAAACAGGTGACGTGTATCGTGCGGTCCCTGGTTACAGTCGGGACATACATCTTGCACGTCGGCATCAATCCTAGCTCTGTGGGAATTGAGGCGGCTGCATCTGCCGGAACGTAATTGAGCCAGAATCACTCTGGTTTGCCGGGGGAGGTCGATTTCTTCGGGTGCAATGGGTGGCGGTCGTACTCCAAGGACTACATTCACCCGGTAGCCAGTTAACGCGTCTGCTACCGTGTCTGCATGAATGTTGTTCAGACCCGCTTGATATGCCGCTTGATCTAGAGGTTCTCTCTTGTAGCGCTGGACCTCACGCTCTAGATCATGTAGATCTACCTTAAGGCTTCTGGGCGGTGGGTATCTATCCACAAGATGATGATTTGGATGATTTCTGCGATAACAGCCCAAAAGGTATTGCTTAGACAGCATGTAGTTATGTCTTCGCACTGGTAGGATCTTTGTCTCCTGGTGGAGGTGGTCCACATGAGAACTAAGGAGGCAGCCCGTCGCAGTTCGGAGGGCGGCATTCTGACAGATCTGAATATTATTCCACTGCGTGTCACAAAGCTGACGTGACCACACTGGCGCTGCATAACTTACCACAGACCGGCCAATTGCTTTGTACGTGGTCAACAAGGTTTCTTTGTCTGCACCCCAAGTGCTGCCAGCGAGTGACTTGAGGACCTTGTTTCTACTTTTGACTTTATTGCAGATTGCTGTGGCATGTGGGGAGAAAGTGTAGGAGCTGTCAAATGTGACGCCAAGTATTTTGGGACACTTGATGGTCGGAATCAATTCTCCATCGACCATCACAGTCAGCTCAGAATTCACCTCACGCGTATTTGTAGTGAACAGTGTGGCTGAAGATTTGGTGGCGGATATCTTCAGATTTCTTGCAGCGAAATATGAGGCAAGCTCGTTGAGGTAGACGTTCAACCTATCGCAGATGTCATCAATGGGTGGGGGGCCTGATGCCAAGATCGTACAGTCGTCCGCATATGATACGATCTCTATGCCGTCTGGAGGAGGTGGGATGGAGGAAAGGTAGAGGTTAAACAGAGCCGGAGATATCACCCCGCCTTGGGGAACTCCCTGTTTCACTCTACGGTGTTTTGACTTCTTATCCCTAAATTCCACAAATGACTGGCGGCCACACAGATAATTCGCGACCCAACGTTTAAGGCCTGGCTGGAGGGACGTGTTGGCGATGTCCTCAAATAATTTGGCATGGCTGACCGTGTCGAATGCCTTCGATAGGTCCAATGCCACGAGGATCGTCCTATCACATGGCCTGGGTTGATTGAAGCCACGGCAAATGTGTGTGGTGATGGCATGCAAAGCTGTTGTTGTGCTGTGCAGTCTCCGAAATCCGTGTTGATGCTCGGCGAATGGAAATTCTCCTACGAGGCTCGGGAGGAGTAATGCCTCAAGCGTCTTAGCCACTGGTGAGAGAAGGGAGATCGGTCTGTACGACTCCCCCAAACTCGGGTCTTTACCAGGCTTCAGTAGCGGGATCACTCTGCCCATTTTCCAGACATCGGGAACTATAAGAGTGTTCAATGACAGGTTAAGGACAGTGGTAAGGTACTCAACTCCAGGTAAATCCAGATTCTTCAGCATCAATGTAGAGATTCCGTCGGGGCCCAACGCCTTGGAAGATTTGGCGCCACGGATGACATTCGTAACTTCGCCCACGGTAAATTGTGATGGCTGTTCATCGGCTCGGAGACCACGAATACGGCGAATGGCTCTCCTCCTTGCCCTGTCTCTCTCGGGATGCACGATAAATTGACGGTTGAACAACCTGGCGCATCTCTTCGGATCAGTCACGGTTAACTCGCCAAAAGTGACTGAGGTCCTGTCGTCCCGTCTACCGGGGTTCGAGAGAGACTTAACAGTGGCCCACAATTTGCCTGCACCGGTGTATATATGGTGTTGTGGTCTGGTGAACGGCGCTTTAAAGTTCACATACTGCTCCATACTTAACCGAATCCAAAGGATGGCTTGTTTGTGCATCACATCCGCACTGAGGACGGCATCATCTGATGCACTGAATTTAATGCTACAACTTATGCCTCTGGACGTTGTGGCTACCCAAATTGTAGCGACCACTGTCGTAAGGTTAAGGGAGCTTTCTCATTGGTCATGTGGCGGCTACGGACACTGTGTTATCCTTGATACAATATCCGATGTTCCAGGCAGTGTAGATTACACCCTACCTGAGCCGCTGTTTTGATAAAAAGTACTGTATCACTATTCCGGATAGAACCGATTGGAACTAAGATATCCCTGGTAACAGAAGTTACATAGACTTATATACGGATGGTTCCAAACTAAACGACCAGGTGGGCTTTGGGGTGTACTCTAAAGATCTAGAACGGGTCATAGCGAAAAGGTTACCCGACCACTGCAGTGAATATCAAGCGGAGATCCTTGCAATTAAGGAAGTGGTGGAGTGGCTACGATATAATGTCATTACGACGACTGGCATAAATATCTTCTCAGACAGCCAGGCAGCCATTAAATCCTTAGAAAACGTTTTTTTTTTTGGACACAAAAACCACCTTCAACTGTCGCAGATCTCTCAACGAGAGGGCTGAACAGTTCATCAGGCCCGTAGGACAAGGTATGATAGATGGTCACAAAGAGGGGAATGTGAACATTCCAATACTATGTGGCCTAATCTTGACTTGAAGAGTTCTACTGCTTTGCTGTCATTGGCTAGAACAGACGTCTCAGTCATTGTGTCCGTCATAACAGGTCACTGTCTAATCGGAAAACGTGCTGACAGACTGAATGTAGCCACCAACGACTTTTGCAGAAGCTGTGAGGACATCGAAGAAGAAGAGACTATAGAACACTTTCTGTGTGTGCTTTAGCTTCTCATTTCTTTGAGAACCTGTCTGATTTAGCGGATCTGAACATTCGCTTTTTAAAGCGATCTAAATGGTGCAACGGTAGGAACTAGAAGGCATCTTCCTTCTTCTGTTTCTGTAGTATCACAATGGCCGAAAACGTCTAAGTGAGTCTGATGGCAGGCTGTCACTTAAACCTAACCTAAATTTCCCCTGCCTACTTTTTTTTCATTTGTGGTTCGATTTCCAAAATGTCCTTGTTCTTTGAAAAGTGCTTCTCAAGCCCTATAAAAGAAATGCTTTTCTGTGCCAAATATCTCTAAATATTTGACTTACATATTATTTGCTTGATTTTTTACCGAGGCTGACCTCGCTACAGAAATTAAATAATATAGATTCATAATATAGACCATGGCACTGAATGTCTTGATCCTCCAGGCATCAGCTTCACAATATCTTAAGAACAATCTATTTGAAAAGAAACCATTTTAAGGGGTAGCGAAGCGCACCGGGCCGGCTAGGTTGGGTAAGGTTGAAAAGAGGGTGCGGTTACTAATCCGCCCCATGTCACTATGAGCATACACCTTAGCCAGTATTCGGCTTGTTGTGCGCTCTAAATACTATAAAATAAACCTCGAGAAAAGAAAATCGGTCAAAGTTAGGAACTTCGTGCCAAGCCGCGCAATGATATAAGAAATGTCCCAACGTTTCATCGTCTTCCCCATATGCCCTACACATGCTGTTAATTGTCGCACCTATTTTGCATAAGTGCCTCGTAATACTGTTTGCCGTTATGAGCAGCGTTGCCACTCAAAAAAATTATTTACTACCACTGTTAAAGAAAAATCCTACCAAACCTGACCAAAACCCACCAAATGTTCCAGAAACCCACCACTGAATAGTTGGTTATTTTGTCATTCCAATTGCAAGAAGTCGATTTAGGCATACATTTTCAACTCTACAATCAACCCTGTTTAAATCACCCTACAGCCTATAAAAATTATACCTACATTTTGAAACCTACAAACAACCCTGTTGAAAGCACTCTACAACCTATAAGAAAAACGGGCATAGTTCAGAGATGACCTATATCTTGATGTAGGGCACATATATTCCGATCTCCCCTTAAGAATTCCTGTGTTCATAAAAGTCGTACTTTTGCATCGATACCGATGAACAACAGTGGCGAATTTGCATACAACGATCTCTCGATTTAAAGTATTGAGCCCTTTACTGCGCATTTACTACCCGTTTTTCGCCTTTACAATGAGTTGCGTTACATCCCTCAATGGACCAAATCTGACTTTATTGTTGTATGTGGACCCGAACTTCACACTCATAGCATTGAACGCACAAAAGCTGCTGAGACTGTATTTCAGTCTAGATCGGATCAAAATCGTACATATTTTATTAAGCTGTATATAGAACGATCTAACATCTTGAATTCATTAAAGGGGTATGCTCGTAATGATTATGTTAAATGTTTATGTTTGAAACTTCAAGCGCAAGGTCAAAGTAGTACTTTGATTTAAAAAAAAGTTTTATTCTTCGCTCTTAACGAATACACAGAAATTACACTAAATGTAACAATTTTGAATTATCCCCAACATTTTTATTTTCAGTAATTATCTTGGCATTTATTTGTTGGAAAAACCTACCAAAATTTGAGGTCAGACTACCAACCTACTATGAGAAAAAACCGGCCCGGCACCCAACAATGCGGAAGGGGTAATTTTCTTCTTACACTCCAAGACTGTTCGTGCCATGGCTGTGCCACTGGTATCAGTGCCTCGCACTCGACCTCAAATGTCGTCTCAGGCTTCCCATGGGAAACCTCTTCCATTACCTGCGTGGTCCTCATCGCTTCGCCTATGCCAAGGCAATATGTTCTCTGAAATTGTTGTATTATCCTTACGTTGCACTCCCAATTCTTTTTCCTATCCAAGATCACTCCGATGTATTTGACATTATTAGATATCAAAATCGTTCTATTTAGGAAACGTGGTGCCTCAAATTGGCTCACCTTCGTCTTCCTTGTGAACAGGGAGATTTCAGTCCTCCTTGTCGGAAGTGTTCCATCAGGTTCGGATAACTTAAATGGTTGGAAGCTCCTCAAGGCTTCATTTACCCTACATACTGCAATGATGGGTTTGATTAACATTTTAAATTCGTAATTTAAGTTTAAGTCATGAAAAAAGTACAAAATAGTACCAAATAACAACTTTCGTAGTTGATTTTTTTTGAAATTACTTGTGACAAGTCTTATCGTGTAATAGCAGCTTAAGCATGTGAAAATCACTCACGTCAAAGTCCTAACCCGTACCAAAAAATGTAGCAACCTTTACATCCATAATCTCCCTTCTAATGCTTCTTGAATGAATTGTACCAAGGCATACAAAATCATTCTAATACATTTTATAAAATAAGCTTCACGTTAAAATGTGTCGTTTTGTTTTGACAACAAAGCAAATAAGAGCAGTTTATAAAATTAGTGTTGCGGCTTTCTTTTGAAATTTGGCAAAAACGTAAACGTAAGATACTGTACGAAAAACATACCTTGAAAAGTAATATTCCAATTGCGTGGCTAAAGATTGCTTCAATTGCTCCAAGGACATTGTACTGCTATCTCCACCTCCGCTATTGCCACTTGCGCCTGAGGAGACGTTATTATTGTTATTACTGTTGGCCATATTGGCATTGTTACTGCCACCACCACCAATGTGTTGTTGCTGAGACTGTTGAGGCTGATGCTGATGCTGTTGGTGCTGCTGTTGTTGTACTATCGCATGTTGTTGTTGTTGGGACGTTGGAGGCGGAACGTTGGTAAGAATCACATGGTGTTGAGCATGAGCATTGTGTTGTTGGGCCGTTGCTGATGTAACAGGTGTGCCAGACATTTGATCAACAGCAACTAAGTTCGTTGCACCCGGTGGACCGACGCCCACACTCACGCCTACCGGCAAGTCGTCTTGACTATAACAAACAACTGTACCATCTCCATTCATCACTGTATATTCGGTGTTATCAATCGTTGTTGTTGTAACGGCCGGCCCTTGACCCGCTGCAGCAGCCATGGGGGCTTGATGGGCGTACTGTATATGGGATTGTTGTGGATGACCTTGCAACTGATGAGGTGGTGGTGCTTGCGGTGTTGCAGAAGCTGCAGCAGCGGCGGCGGCTGCTGCCTGTACTGTTTGTAATGTGGGCTGTTGCGTATGTGTGGCCGCTGTATGGGCAATTAACGGCTGATGTTGACCCGGTGCCGGGGCGACTTGTAAAGCTTGATGATGGGTTGGCTGCGGACCAGCGGCTGTTGCTATCAATGGGATGTGTGTTGCGGCCGGAGCTGCCAATTGTGTAGGTTGACCGTATATATTGGTCGCTAACATTGCCGTATCAACAGGAACATTTGTATAGACGGTGGTAGCAACTGGTTGTTGTATCTTCACTGCATCCCCATTCATGTAAACAAAACCTCCTATAGATCCTGCAAAGAAAATAAAAAACGCAAATCAATAAAAAAAAACAATTGTGATTACATTTTAATCTTTGCACTAATTTAAAGAAGCTCCACAATACATAAGTAACGCAGGTCGCCTGGGTTCATAAAGCAGATTATCCATATTATTTTTTACATACAGTGGCACAAAAAAGTCTGCATACACCACATACTAAAAATCAACTTTTACATAAAAAAATTTTTGTAGGTTAAAACTTTTCACCCAAACGTCTATTGTTGCTAAAATTGTTTTACATGGTCGACAATATTAGTTAAAATTTTTAGGGTAAAATCTTATCCTAGCTAGGTTAGTCAGTCTATTAGTTAACGTAACTGCTATTTATGAAAAGGTATGTCGACATATATCTGCCACTGTACATGCGAAAGAAATCTTAGTGGGACAGACTGTAAGACTAACCGTAACATAGGCAGATATTCTGTTACAAAAACAGGCAATCAACATGAGAGTCTATGGGAGAGATAGCGAATCATAACCCCAAGCCGACAGTAAACCTAGGCTAGGTTAGGTTAAGGTGGCAGTCTGCCATTAGACTCACATAGACGTTTTCGCCCATTGTGATACTACAGGAACAGGAAAAGGAAAATGACTTCTAGTTCCTACCGTGGGACCATCCAACAACAATTGTGAGTGTTCACATCCGCTAAATCAGATAAGTTCTCAAAGCAATGAGAACCTAAAGCCGACTGCCAGTGCGGGACACACACATAGCAGATGTTCTATAGTCGTCTCTTATTTCCTTGACGTTCTCATAGCTTGTGCAAAAGTCGTAACTTGCAACCTTCAGTCTGTCAGTTTGTTATACCCTCCACCATAAGATGGGGGGTATACTAATTTCGTCATTCTGATTGTAATTACTCGAAATTACAAATAAACGTTTTTCTCGAAATCAAATTGAGAGCTATGCTGCAAATGTTTTCGATGATGATGACGGTTCTGGCGATGATGGTGATAATGGCGCTCAATATGTATCTCCAAATTAACAAATATTTTAATAGCATTATACATGTTTTGTGTTTTTATACCAGCAAAATTTATAAATCTTTATTATGAATCAAAATAATTATTATTCAAATTTATCATTATTCAATAATAGCATAGAGAAAATTAATTATCCGTTCTTAAATATTATTTCCATTAACATTAGAAGCATATCCTCGTTAGTTAAATTTAATAAGTTCAAATCCTTGGTATCAAGTTTATTGAGATTACCAGATATTATAGTCGTTCAGGAAACCTGGTTCAAAAAGGATTTGTTGAATATTTATTCCATTCCGGGTTATAAAGGTGTTCATTGTTGTAGAGATGATGCATATGGTGGAGTATCCTTATATATTTCAGAGGATTTGAAATTTTCTGTTCATTCTTGTAAAAGTGTGAGCTATACTGAGTTGATTTCTGTCTCGTTGCCTTGCGTTCGCGTTAATGGTAAGCCATTGGTTGTTGTTGCTTATTATAGATCTCAGAAGTGCTTGGTCGCTGATTTTCTTTCTTTGATTGAGGAGGATATGGAACTGTTAAGTGGCAAATCGGCGGTGGTTTTAGGTGATACGAATATCGACCAATTTTCTAGTGATCGTTTTAAAGATCTGGAGAATTTCTTTTTGTGTTATGACTGTCATAGTTGTCATAGACTTATGACGAGGCCTGCAAGTTTTACTTCCATTGATCATGTGTTTTGTAATGAACCCGGTAAGCTGTATGTGGACGCAGTCGTGTGCGAATTAACTGATCATAACCTTATTTCTTGTAAAATTAGATGTGATTGCGCATCGAGGAGTTATGTTGAGAAAACCAGTATTTATTGCGACATGAATAGGGTTAGACATGCTTTGGATTCCAGGTTATCTGTAGACTTTAACTCATTTGGTGCCAATGACGGCACGAAGATATTTGTTGATATTTTAAGTTCTTCTGTCACTGAGGCGACAAAGGAAACAAGATACCGGAAATTATTGCAATTCGAATTGACTCCATGGGTTAATAGGAATTTACAGAATTTAATACTTTATAAACAAAAGTTACTTAGACTCAGGAGGAGGTCTAAGGATTTTAAGTATGGTAATACCTTGAGACTAGTTAGCAACATCGTAAGGAAGGCTTCGAGACTATCTAGGAAAAATTATTATCGCAGCTGTATTATGGAAACAGGAGGTGACCAGAAGAAATGTTGGATGTTTTTAAATAAGGCACTGGGACGCAAAACTACACGTGATATTGATTTATATTCACTTGGTGGTGTTTCGGTTGATGATGACCAGGAGAAGGCAATTTGTTTCAACAGTTATTTTATAAACTCAGTGCGTGAACTGAGACGAAATATGGTGGCAAATTCTGGGGATCATTGGAATGGACTTGGAACATTAGGTGAAGCTGGTTGTAGATTTATTTTAGATGAGGTCGATAATACCGATATACTCGAAGTTATAAATTCATTGGACCGTTCTTCTTCGCCAGGCTATGACCTAATACGGGCTAACGTCGTTAAGGAATGCAGGAATCTAATTATTTCACCTATGGTAGTAATCTTTAATAAAATCTTTCAATCATCTATATACCCGGATACTCTCAAGATTTGCAAAATTGTACCAGTTCCGAAGACAACAAATGCGAAGTCAGTACAAGAATACAGGCCAATATCCATTTTGCCAATTGTCGATAAGATTTTAGAAAAGATAATTTATAGGAAATTAGTGACGTTTTTAGATACGAACAATCTTCTTTATAACTACCAATTTGGCTTCAGAAAAGGCTGTGGGACGGAAGAAGCTGTTGTTAACGTTGTGAACTTCATTTGTATGGGGTTGGATTGTGGACTGTCCGGGGTTGCCGGGCTATTCTTAGATTTTTCGAAAGCGTTTGATCTTGTGGATCATGACATACTGCTTGACAAGTTGTCATGTTATGGTGTTTGTGGCAGTGAGCTATTACTTTTTAAGAGTTTTCTGTCACGGCGTATTCAATACGTTGAGGTCTGTGGGGCCAAGAGCGACATGACAGTTGTGGATTGTGGTGTGCCACAGGGAAGTTGCCTGGGACCACTACTATTTTTGATATATTTGAATGACTTGTCGAATTTGAAGTTATCTGGCCGTCTCTTTATGTATGCGGATGATGTATCGCTGTTCTATCCCTACAAGGATGAAAGGGCGCTGAGAATGACTATGGAAAGGGATGCATCTCTGATAATGGAATATGCCAGATTGAACAAGCTTGCTTTGAATACGACCAAGACTAAAGTAATACGTTTTAGGCCTCATTGTAATGTCGCGGGGTTACCATTCAGTATTGTTGTGGGTGGGGACACTATTGAAGAAGTTTGTATGGTGAGATATTTGGGTTTAACATTCCAAAGCAATTTGTCATGGGATACTCATATTTCTGGTATAAGGAAGAAAATTGCACCGGCCATAGGTATCTTGAATAAAATGAAATATATAATGGATACTAAGACGAAATTGTGTTTGTATCGTGCCCTGGTTCAAAGCCACCTTGATTACTTGGTATCCATATATGGTTATAGGAATTCAACCACTTTAAAAACCCTGCAGGCAATGCAAAATCGAGCAATAAAAGCCGTGTTTAGGCTGCCTCCCAGATTTCCAACTGAACGACTGTATTCTAATATCTGCAAATCTGTCTTGCCGATTCGTACCCTATATAAGTATAAACTTTTGTTGTATGTTTTCAAAGTTTTACATTCATTAGGTTATCATACTATTACATTTTCTCAAAATCAAACAGCATTTTCAACAAGAAATCAACATGATCTAAGAGTAGTAAGATGTAGATTGGAGTTAACGAAACAACGTATTGAGTTCATTGGATCATTTGAGTTTAACCAATTGCCACAGAATATAAAGTTTGAAAATCGCATATCAAATTTCAAAGTAAATTTAAAAGCCTACTTACAAAATAATTGATAATATGCTTCTAATGTGACATTGATAATGCAAATAAGTTTAATTTTTTATATTAACTTTCATTAATTGTTTTAATTTAAATATATATTAATGTTTTGATATAACTGCCAGCTTGCCTCAATTATGCCTATTTGGCGCTGAGGCCACAATTCTTTTGTACTTAATTTAATTGTAATAAATATTGAATTTAAAAAAAAAAAAAAAAAAAAAAAATATTCGTCTGAGACCCCATAAAGTATATATATTCTTGATCGTCGTGAAATTTTATGTCGATCTAGCCATGTCCGTCCGTCTGTCTGTCGAAAGCACGCTAACTTCCGAAAGAGTAAAGCTAGCCGCTTGAAATTTTGCACAAATACTTCTTATTAGTGTAGGTCGGTTGGTATTGTAAATGGGCCATATCGGTCC
Source organism: Stomoxys calcitrans (assembly GCF_963082655.1). Taxonomy (NCBI): domain Eukaryota; kingdom Metazoa; phylum Arthropoda; class Insecta; order Diptera; family Muscidae; genus Stomoxys; species Stomoxys calcitrans. The sequence goes on along the minus strand of NC_081552.1, from coordinate 169,321,659 downwards.
ATGTTTTGTTATAGCTGCCATTAAAACCGATCTTGGGTCTTGACTTCTTGAGCCTATAGAGTGCGCAATTCTTATCCGATTGGAATGAAATTTTGCACGACGTGTTTTGTTATGATATCCAACAACTGTGCCAAGTATGGTTTAAATCGGTTCATAACCTGATATAGCTGCCATATACACCGATCTGGGGTTTTGACTTCTTGAGCCTCTACAGTGCGCAATTCTTATTCGATTGGAATGAAATTTCGCACGACGTGGTTTATTACGATATCCACTAACTGTGCTAAGTATGGTTCAAATCGGTCCGTAACCTGATATAACTGTCATATAAACCGATCTTGGGTCTTGATTTCTTGAGCCTCTAGAGCGCGCAATTCTTATCCAATTTGAATGAATTTTGGCACGTAGTATTTTGTTATGATATCCAACAACTGTGCCAAGTATGGTTTAAATCGGTTCATAACCTGATATAGCTGCCATATAAACCGATCTGGTATCTTGACATCTTGAGCCTCTAGAGGTCGCAATTATTATCCGATTTGCCAGAAATTTTGTACGACGGATTCTCTCATGACCATTAACATACGTGTTTATTATGGTCTGAATCGGTATATAGCCTGATACAGCTCCCATATAAATCGATCTCTCTATTTTACTTCTTGAGCCCACAAAGGGCGCAATTCTTATTCGAATTGGCTGACATTTTACACAGGTCTCCAACATATAATTTAATTGTGGTCCAAACCGGACCATATCTTGATATCGCTCTAATAGCAGAGCAAATCTTTTCTTATATCCTTTTTTTTGCCTAAGAAGAGATGTCGGGAAAAGAACTCGACAAATGCGATCCATGGTGGAGGGTATATAAGATTCGGCCCGGCCGAACTTAGCACGCTTTTACTTGTTTTCCGATCAGACAGTGACAGAGACCATCCAAATCATCATCTTGTGGATAGATATCCACCGCCCAGAAGCCTTAAGGTAGATCTACATGATCTAGAGCGTGAGGTTCAGCGCTACAAGAGAGAACCTCTAAATCAAGCGGCATATCCAGCAGGTCTAGATAACATTCATGCAGACACGGTAGCAGATGCAGTAAATAGCTACCGGGTGAATGTAGTCCTTTAAGAACGACCCCCTCCCATTGCAACTGAATTAATTGAACACAACAAACTGCTACAAAAACAACAATTACAACAACAATTCCCTGGGATATCTCTGTGGCCCGGCACCCAGAACAGGTGAATTTCGAATTGTTCAGCCATCTCAGAGATCTGCGACAGTCGAAGACGGTTCTGAATTCAGAAATACATTCTCCAGGAATTTACTGGCTGCCTGGCCAATCGTCTTTATGACATTATATCTTAGCCATTCCATCACTTGCTTAATTGCAAGGATCTCCGCTTGGTACACACTGCAGTGGTCGGGTAACCTTTTCGATATGGCCAGTTCTCGATCTTTAGTGTACACTTCAAAGCCTACCTGGTCGTCTATTTTGGAACCATCTGTGTAATAGTTGATGTAACTTCTATTACCAAGGATATTATAGTTTCAATGGGTTCTCTCAAGAATATGGGTACAGTACTTTTTATCAAAAAGCGGCCCTTATTCAAATCCAACTTATCGTCGGCATCGTTGGATAAGTTGAATTTGAATAACGGAAGTAAGATTTGATTTGTTTTCTATTGTAAATCAAGTCGTCTTAAAGAGCCCTGTTCAAATTCAGATGTGTGCTTCATAATCTTCTCCAGTTGGGATGGTTGTAAAGCACCATGATACATGGTCGAAATTGAAATGACGATACGGAGTCACATGTCAAATGCTTCTAGCAACAACACACTTTTTCCGACTATTAAATGTTTTTTGCTATACTATTCATTGAATTGAAGGCATTAAACAATGGTCTAAGCCGGACAATATCCTGCAATGGAATATCAATGAAATGGTTTTATTTGAAATAATTATTTTAAAATATAAACTGATCAGGGTGATCTTTCCGGGGTTTAAAAGTGTGTTTCCGATTTCTTAAAATTGTTCTTTCATTGCTGAATTACAATAATCTATAATTCAATGCTATAAATTATTCTTTGGAAACTATACTAGTCGTTTAGTAGTTTTATTAATTGAAATAATCTCAAAAATATTATCTTTTTAAAAACTCCATTGCATTTCGGTCTTTAAAGAAAATATCACAAAAGTTTTGTCTTAAAAAATAATTATTAAAATTTGACCCTAGAAAGTGTTATAGAAAAATGTTGTCCTTCTAGAAAAATGCTGTCGTTTGAAAAGATGTTATTGAAATATTTCTCTTAGAATTGTTATTGAAATTGAAATATTTCTCTTAGTAAATTCGAAGGTCTGAGCAACGTTTTATTTTTTGTTTATTAATTTGCATTATGTAATTCGAAGCCACATGACACCGATTTGAACAAATTACATTGAACTACTCTTACGTTTGAAAAATAAATTTTTTTTTTAAATTTCAAAAGAAATTTTAATTCAAAATGAATAAACAAAAATCAACACACTCAAGGATCCCAACTATAAAATTGAAAAAGATCATTGAGAAACCACTTAGCAAGTTAAAATTTATAACAAAAACCTTTTTTTAAAGAACTTGGAAATTTTTGGGAGAGGGAATTTCGAATTCTCGAAAACAGCTGTTTTGCTTCAGCTGTTTTACTTTAGCTAAACATTTGATTGTTAGTTTTTGGAAAAAAGAACATAAAATGGAAAAATAAGCAAAAATAAGTTCTAACGGTGGCAAAAAAAGTTTACAAACATGTTTAGTGTTGCTTTTGTAATGTTTGTTTTAATTTTTGTACTTGATTAATGCGCAATTATGGCCTACAACTTGTCACCATATTTCTGTGTTATGATAACAACTTTCCGTCTTCATCCAACAATCGTTGGCTAAATTATATGCTTCCAGAGTGGTCTGATAGACAGATTAATTGTGGCGTGTTGTCCCTGGTTGCATGCGGGGCACACATCCTGCATGTTGGCGTTTTCCCTTATCAAAAGGAGTTAAGGTGGCTGAATCGTATGAATGCTGTGGTTGTCTGCCTAATACGCCGTTTTATCTAAAGACCTACTTTTATGGAACTACAACTTAAATATCTAATCGACGTTTCCGAGCAGCGGCCGCTTATGGATTAGCTACTTATGGATTTATTCTTACTCCAGTGGAGTAAATGTGGCGCCAAGTATCTTTGAATAATTGTCTACTAACATTCCATTAAGGAACAGGCAGAAGACTTCTTGCACATCATTGAGTGCCGCCCCATTCTACTTTAAACTCAATGATAAGGGACCTCCTTTAAGTATCTGACTCTGAACAGTGTGCCAATGAAATTGAAAAACTTTTATGGTGGGTACATGACATAATTGAAAATTAATTTCCATATAATTTAAATTGTTCGTAAGTAATAAGAAGTGGTACCATTTTTTTATAAAAACATAAAATTCACAATTTTTTATCCTAACTCCCTTTCATTTGTTTGGGGGAATTTTTCCCAAGTTTTATCGCCTCATTCTCCCTTTTATATCGATTCAGGATAGCTACTTTTTTCCCTGGGAGAGATTTGCCTTTTTCGAAGTTTGTTTAGAATAAGGGAAAGGGGATTAGGGAAAAAACTCCAAATAAATTGTTATTCAGAATAGGGGAAAAGGGAGTAGGAAATAAACTCCCAGGGAATTGTTATTCAGAATAAGGCTGTAAGGCTACGCACATTCCTGGGCTGAATTCATGACCGTAAAAATTAGGCAAGGGAAGGCAACATCTAAAATCTATGGGTCCCTTTAGTTGAATTCCTATAAGCCACCAACAAATTATGCCAAATCTTAGAGAAATGTAAGAAAAGCAACAGCTAACTGGAGCTTTGTTGGTACCGAGGTAGACATGAGCCATTTGCAGTTTCGCTGGGAAACAAATTTGAACGCTTAGTTGGTTCTTGTCTGGTATTGTGTCCTTACCGAAGACCCGGTATCTGTTAACCGCAAATGCCGGACAATGACATGGGAAATGCTCCAAAGTCTCATCATCCTCCCCACATGTCCTGCATATGCTATTACTTGCCGCAACTATTTTGCATAAGTGACCTCATAGTCCTATTTGTCCCATTATGATAACGGAAACTATACGCCTCCTTCTTACTTCCTTCCAGTAATAGCCTCGTCATCTCACGATCCGAATTCTCATCGGATTTTCACCGCCCCACCGACCGTTTCGCTGTTCCAATATAACAAACGCATTCACCGCCCACGGCCTTAACTCGCACTGCGTCGACTCGAAGTTTATTGCTCTGATCTTACTTTCCCCTTACTACACTATGGCTCGGTACCCAAACAATGCGGATGGTGCCATTCCTGAAGGACAGTTTACTGACCGTAAGCACGTTCACTCTCGACGTCCTCGCGTCAACACCACACCACTTCACGCATTCCGTGATCGTCCGGATCTCCGCCTGCAATGCAAATGCAAATTTGCCCATGAACATTCTACTAAGGGACAGGGGCAAACTTCTCACATATCATTAAGTGCTCACCGATTCACATTTTAGCTCAATGATAAGGGGCCTCCTTTTTATAGCCGAGTCCGAAGGACGTGCCGCAACATTAAGAGCAAATAACAACCGCCGAAAATTTTTTCTGGTGTTCTCGCCAGAATTCGAACCCAGGCTTCACAGCATAGACGAACATGCTAACCTCTGCGCTACGGAGGCCTCCCCCTGCAGTACCGTATGATGGTCGGGCAGTCGAAAACAGATCTCAGTCCCTGGGTTCTCAATGTAGACCGCCAAAATTTAGAATTTGTTTAGAACAAGAGTGTGCCTCGCACTCGACCTCAAATGTCGTCTCAAGTATCCGATCGCAACCTCTTCCATTCCTTCCAGGTTTTCATAGCTATGGTTGGTTTTTATATTTACTTTTTAAGGCCTTAGATCTGAATTTCATTTTTACAAACGGAATGACGAAAATAGCAAGAGCCTTATCCCTATGATCAAAAATATAAGAAACGAAATTTATCCGCATCGATTCGTAGCCAGAGGTAATAACTCATCCAGCTGAAAATTTTGTGAAGGTTTTGTGTTATCCGGATGTGGATTATGTGGATATTTGTGGCTTTCTACTTGAACTAGAAAATGAAAGCCTACTTTTATAAAAAATATATAACACTTTTATATCCATAAAATCAGAAAACGATACACAAAAAAATGGTTTCCCGTAATCCGATATATGATTATATCAATGGAGGTTATACACAAAACGAAGAATCATATTATATTGGGTTGCCCAAAAAGTAATTGCGGATTTTTCATATAGTCGGCGTTGACAAATTTTTTCACAGCTTGTGACTCTGTAATTGCATTCTTTCTTCTGTCAGTTATCAGCTGTTACTTTTAGCTTGCTTCAGAAAAAAGTGTAAAAAAAGTATATTTGATTAAAGTTCATTCTAAGTTTTATTAAAAATGCATTTACTTTCTTTTAAAAAATCCGCAATTACTTTTTGGGCAACCCAATATATCGTTGTTAGGTTAGCTTTCAGTAGCAGTCTTCCAACAGACTCACGTAGACGTTTTCGGCTATTGTGATACCACGGGAACAGAAGAAGGAAGGTGACTTCTAGTTCCTACCGTTCAATCATCCACATCGCCATCCACCAATAACTCACATCCGCTAAACCAGACAGGTTCTCAAAGATATGAGAAAATACTCCTTCTGACTGCCAGTGCGGGACACACACACAGCAGATGTTCTATAGTCTCGATTTCCTTGACGTCCTCACAGATTCTGCAAAAGTCGTTACTGGTATACTTCAATACAGTGAATTTTCATGAAGGACACAATGACTGAGATGTCTGTTCTAGCCAGCAAGCAGTAGACCTCTTCAAGTCAAGATTAGGCCACATAGTTTTGGAATTCTCACAGCCCCCTCTTTGTAACCATGTACCAATCGTTGCCCTTCGGGACTGATCCTGAAAACTTAGTTTGCATGTCGCTAGATCCACGTATTCCAGCTTCCCTAGAATGTGTAAGGTAGTTCCTAGTCTCGCAAGCTGGTCCGCTCTACAACTCTCTGGGATATCTCTGTGGCACCCAGAACAGATGAATTTTGAATTGTTTAGTTATCTCGTTGAGAGGTCTGTGACACTCGAAGGCCCTTTTTGAATTCAGAAATACATTCTCCAGGGCTTTAATGGCTGTCTGAGGAGACAGCAAAGTACTCAGGTATTTTGCGCTTTCTGTAAATGGAACATTTTCTCCTTCCAAGAAGACAGGTGCCACTGTAGATAACTTGTATCTCCTGCTGAAAAGAAGAAGTATCTCCTGTCTTGCACTGATTTACGCCCAGACCACTTTCGGTAGCCCACTTAGCTGTTGCACGTAAAGCTTTCTGAAGTATGTCTCTTAGAGTGCTGGGAAACTTTTCCCTAGCAAAAGCCACGTCATTAGCATACGCGACCACTTTTACACATTTTTTCCCAAAGACAATAATATATTGTCAATGGTTGTATTCTAAAGTAGAAAAGACAGTATGCCTCCTTGAAGTGTTCCTCTGCTGATCCATCTCTTTAGATCCACTGATCCCAAGCCTGCCGTAATGCATCTTTTAGTAAGTAAGTTATTGCTAAACTTTCTTACGGTAAAGTTGATGACTAGAATCTCCAACTCCCTTATGATTGACGTCGGTTTTACATTATTGAAAGCACCTTCAATGTCAAGAAATTCTACTAATGTATATTCCTTGACAGCGAGAGAACCCTCTTTGTAGCCGACTAGGTCATGAAGAGCTGTTTCAGTGGACTTTACTATACGCATGCTGAGACAGGTGATCTCCAGGGATCTTTGCTCTTAGATGTTTCTATCAACCTCTCAAGAGTCTTCAGCATAAAGGATGATAGACTAATAGGACGAAAATCTTTCGCCTTTTTGTGGTAAGCTTTTCCTGCTTTCGGAATGAAAATCACCTTTGTGGAGGGTCACAAACACAGGTATATATGACATTCTGATACAAGCAGAGCATATCTCCCTAAGTCAAGGAACCGGTCTATCAGACACAGCTTGTAATTTAACCGGTGATACATCATCAGGGCCTGGCGACTTAAAGTAGTCGAAACTTCTTATCGCCCAAAGGATTTTCGGCTATCTCGTTGATATCCTCGCAAAATTACTTTGGGACGTTGCCGCATAGACCTCAATGCCATATGAAAGGTCTAACATGAGTAATGCAAAAGCAATTTTTTTCACACTGATTGCAAGATACATATTTACGCTATATAACCGACGTAGTGCAGTTATGATCTTTTTAAACACTTAACTTATATGTTCGAAAAATCAAGCCTATCAATCAATCGCAAATAATGCAAAATTTTAAGCCAATTTAGATAGGAATTGTGCCCTCGTCGGCTAAATAAGGGATGGATTTTAGACTGAGAACGATATACTATATATCAAAAACAAAAAATATGGTGGAGGATATATAATGTAGCAAATGCAAATTTTTCTTTGAACATCCCATTGAGGAGCAGTGGACAGACTCCTGTCCAATTCAAGTGCCAGCGTTAGTTTTAGATGAAGGTTTAACCAGCGCTTAACAATATTTCTGATGATGATGATGATAAGATCCAACCGTGTGTACAAAATGACCCGTAGGAGCACCTGGAAGCCAAAGATCCCCTTACGGGAGGACGACTTTCAAACCGTCAACAAGGAGGACTCCCCTGGTAAATAACCCGTCGCGTTGCACATACAACAAAATACAAATTTTGCCCATGAACATTCCACTGAGGAACAGGGGCACACTTCTCACATATCAATGAGTGCAGTCCGATTTAATTTCAAACTCAATTATAAGGGGCCTCCTTTTTATAACCGAGTCAAACCGGCATGCCGCAGTGCGACACCTCTTTGGAGAGTCCAGCGTCATAGGCGGACATGCTAACCTCTACGCTACGGTGGCCTCCTGCTGCATATAGCATATGGCATGTCATTAACCCGAAAGCCTAAAGTTTGACGAGTACAAATTCTTGACTCTCCCTCTCTCTCTTCCCAGTCTAATGGCTGGTACTATGTTCGTTCTTCACCGTTGAAAATCCTGGTTTTTCGCGATTACTGTTTTAAGACACTATACAAATAGCAATGATAAAAAACAAATTTATTAAAATGTTACCATAAATAATGAGGGAATGTCCTACTGAATGAAATCAGCAAGTATTTTGGCTTTAAAACCTATTATCTAAAAAAAAGTAATCAGCGAAAAATATTACGAAAACCGAATATAGTACCAGCCTTAAGGGCAAATTTTGTTGCCGCACGCTATACATACAGAAGAAACCACATAAGATCGTGTGTGAAATCATTCAACGCCTATCTCGGAGCATTCCATCTTTGTGAAGAGACCAGTAGGCTTGTGGTACAGATCAATAATACGATGACAAACCAGTCAAACGTAGGTGAGAAAATCCAGAACCACCAACGAAATTTACCAAAAAGTTTCAGGGTGATTCGGGTTAATATAGAATTTACAAAGGAGGCCGTTTTAATTGCATTGGGTTGCCCAAAAGGTAATTGCGGATTTTTCATATAGTCGGCGTTGACAAATTTTTTCACAGCTTGTTTTTTTATCAGCTGTTACTTTAAGCTTGCTTTAGAAAAAAAGTGTAAAAATGTATATTTTATTAAAGTTCATTCTAAGTTTTATTAAAAATGCATTTACTTTCTTTTAAAAAATCCGCAATTACTTTTTGGGCAACCCAATAGTAGAATTAGCTCTTTGGAAATACATATTTACAAAGTTATATTTTCTAGTTGACTTTTAAGAACTCCACCTCACATTACCTCTTGAAATTTTTACAAAAATGTTGCTAAGAGTGTGTAGCTCACGAGGTATGTATAAAATGATAGTGTTCAAAATAATAGAAGTGCTACCTCCTCATATTTTCAAAATCCAAATTTGTTAGTATATCAATATCCAAATTAAGTGATATTCCAATGGTACATAGAAGTAAAATAACAAATATTATATGTTTTTTTTTGATTGTTTTCTCATTTGGTACTCCAACACATTTTTCATTCATTCATTCATTCATTTTTTATTAATCAAACATCGGCCACCCGGCCTTACGTTGATAGATTTAAAAATGTTCAAGTTTTCAAAGTACAAAAATAAATATTAAGTCTAATATAATCCTATCACTAAAATAAATAACTAACAAATTTATTGAATGTAAAAAAATGTTTTTTTTTTTTTTGTTTTTTTTTTTTTAATTAGTAACATAGTCTATCGAACGATTATCCGTCCAAACACCAAGAAAAAGCAGCAAATGCGAGATATCATCAGTGATGAAAACGAATTCAATTGAGTTGCCTATAAGAAATGTTGGATTAGCTTAGCCTTAAAAGTGTGTTGACATACTGAGATGTTTTTAAGACCAGTAGGTAGAGTATTCCATAGCTTTGACAAACATTTTTCAAATGATCGATCAAATATAGCATGATTGAAACTTTCAATAAGAATTTGAGAATTCCGTGTTGAATTTAAGAATTAAAAGTAAGGAAGTTGGTAACTGGGTAAGAGACATCTAATATTCAGAAAGTGCTCAAAAGAACACCCAAGTAATTGTTTCGCAAAGTATTCGTAGTCTCGTCTACAACGACGACTATAAACGAACCGTAGCATGCTATGGAACATTTTTGAAGCTTAAGCAGAGTATATCCGGAATAAACCTCAGCACCATACAATATACGAGGCATCAGCAACGAATGAGCCTGCATATATTTATTTTATTTGTCTGGGTAAAATAACACTCAAATAAGAATTAGAAGTAGAGCTTTTTTAGTATAAAGTTTAATTTGGAGCAGATATGTGCAATGTGCAAGGAAACTACAATAACAGAATCAATTACAAAGCCCAATGAGGTCATAGTATAAGACGATGTGGCAACATTGTTTTGAACAATAATCTTTTGAGTAGAGTTGTTGTTGTTGTTGTAGCAGTTTATTGTGTACTATCTTTCGTCTGCTTGATTCTGTTGAGTGTCAAGACCCAGGAACTCCGCGACTAAGATGGGGTGCGTCCACAAGGATCTTGGTCTGAGTCGAGTGGGTCTGGCCGGGCAGTTAAACAGGTGACGTGTATCCTGCGGTCCCTGGTTACAATCGGGACATACATCTTGCACGTCGCCATCAATCCTAGCTCAGTGGGAATTGAGGCGGCTACATCTGCCGGAACGTAATGGAGCCAGAACCACTCTGGTTTGCCGGGGGAGGTCGATTTCTTCGGGTGCAATGGGTTCCGGTCGTTCTCCAAGGACTACATTCACCCGGTAGCCAATTAACGCGTCTGCTACCGTGTCTGCATGAATGTTGTTCAGACCCGCTTGATATGCGGCTTGATCTAGAGGTTCTCTCTTGTAGCGCTGGACCTCACGCTCTAGATCGTGTAGATCTACCTTAAGGCTTCTGGGCGGTGGGTATCTATCCACAAGATGATGATTTGGATGATTTCTGCGATAACAGCCCAAAAGGTATTGCTTAGACTGCATGTAGTTATGTCTTCGCACTGGTAGGATCTTTGTCTCCTGATGGAGGTGGTCCACATGAGAACAGAGGAGACAGCCCGTCGCAGTTCGGAGGGCGGCATTCTGACAGATCTGAATATTATTCCACTGCGTGTCACAAAGTTGACATGACCACACTGCCGCTGCATAACTTACCACAGACCGGCCAATTGCTTTGTACGTGGTCAACAAGGTTTCTTTGTCTGCACCCCAAGTGCTGCCAGCGAGTGACTTGAGGACCTTGTTTCTACTTTTGACTTTATTGCAGATTGCTGTGGCATGTGGGGAGAAAGTGTAAGAGCTGCCAAATGTGACGCCAAGTATTTTGGGAAACTTGATGGTCGGAATCATTTCTCCATCGACCATCACAGTCAGCTCAGTATTCACCTCACGCGTATCTGTAGTGAACAGTGTGGCTGAAGATTTGGTGGCGGATATCTTCAGATTTCTTGCGGCGAAATATGAGGCAAGCTCGTTGAGGTAGACGTTCAACCTATCGCAGATGTCATCAATGGGTGGGGGGCCTGATGCCATGATCGTACAGTCGTCCGCATATGATACGATCTCTATGCCGTCTGGAGGAGGTGGGATGGAGGAGAGGTAGAGGTTAAACAGAGCCGGAGATATCACCCCACCTTGGGGAACTCCCTGTTTCACTCTACGGTGCTTCGACTTCTTATCCCTAAATTCCACAAATGACTGGCGGCCACACAGATAATACGCGACCCAACGTTTCAGGCCTGGCTGGAGGGACGTGTTGGCGATGTCCTCAAATAATTTGGCATGGCTGACCGTGTCGAATGCCTTCGATAGGTCCAGTGCCACGAGGATCGTCCTATCACATGGCCTGGGTAGATTGAAGCCACGGCAAATGTGTGTGGTGATGGCATGCAAAGCTGTTGTTGTGCTGTGCAGTTTCCGAAATCCATGTTGACGCTCGGCGAATGGAAATTCTCCTACGAGGCTCGGGAGGAGTAATGCCTCAAGCGTCTTCGCCACTGGTGAGAGAAGGGAGATCGGTCTGTACGACTCCCTTAAACTCGGGTCTTTTCCAGGCTGCAGTAGCGGGATCACTCTGCCCATTTCCAGACATCGGGAACTATAAGAGTGTTCAATGACAGGTTAAGGACAGTGGTAAGATACTCAACTCCAGGTAAATCCAGATTCTTCAGCATCAATGTAGAGATTCCCTCGGGGCCCAACGACTTGGAAGATTTGGCGCCACGGATGACATTCGTAACTTCGTCCACGGTAAATTGTTATGGCTGTTCATCGGCTCGGAGACCACGAATATGGCGAATGGCTCTCCTCCTTGCCCTGTCTCTCTCGGGATGCACAATAAATTGACGGTTGAACAACCTGGCGCATCTCTTCGGATCAGTCACGGTTATCTCGCCAAAAGTGACTGAGGTCCTGTCGTCCCGTCTACCGGGGTTCGAGAGAGACTTAACTGTGGCCCACAGTTTGCCTGCACCGGTGCCTAAGTTACATTGCTCCAAGTGTTCCAGCCACAAATTCCGCTTATGTTCGTTGACTACCCTGTTTATTTCCAGATTCAGCTCGCTGATTCTGGGGTTAGCGGGGTCCATAGCACGAATCCCATCACGCTCGTCTGCGAGTACCACTGCTTGCGCCGGGAAATTGGGTCGCACTTGCGGTATTCGACCGGCTGGTATAAAGCGAGCGGCTGCTGAATAATGATGTCTCGGAATTTCCTCTCGGCCACAAGCACATCAGAGGGGGGTGGCAGTTCATTGAAGGGGCGATTGGTATACTCTCTGAAGCCAGTCCAATTGGCCTTCTTGTAATTGATGAACGTCCGGCGCTCAGAGGTTATGAAGTCGGGTGGTCGGTCGATGGTGAGGATTATGGGGAGGTGGTCTGACCCCAATGAGATGACGGCTTGCCAGGATACGTCACTCAGGAGATCCGGGGATGCAATTGAGATGTCTGGCGAGCTGCTGCACCTCCTCGTAATCCTAGTGGGGGCATCCTCATTCACCGTGCAAAACGTGGAGCTATCTATCTGCTCTGCCAAAGCTATGCCACGCTGGTCGTTACCTAGGGGAAAATGCCATGACGAGTGATGTGCATTTAAATTCCCCAGAACCAGACGACTATGGCCAGATAGCAATCCACTTATGTCGGGGTTGTAGGCCTGGCCATTAATCGGGACACAGCTACCAACCGGCGGTATATACACGTTGTATATCTCTATCTCGGCAGTACCAGACCTGACTGCTACCCCCATGCATTCCATGTATGGGTCACTAGAGTCAAGCGCAGGCGAGATAGGTCTATACTGCACGGAATGGTGTATAACGAAGGCCAATCCCCCACCTCCATTCCTTGAGCGATCCTTACGTAGCACATTGTAGCCGTGACAACTGTGGAAGCTGCAAGCTGAGTAGAGTATTGATGACGTGTGCTATTGAATACCAGACATTTTATTTTACCAATGCTAATTGTTAAGTTTTTGGACCGAGCCCATTGACAAACTCGTCTAATATCATCATCAAGGTTTGAGGTGCAACTTTCTAACGTACCAGAGTCTGTTGTACACAAGAACAACGTCATTAACATAGAGCATAAACAAAATTGGTGCCAAGACAGAACCTTGGAGTACACCAGTACAAATAGAATTAACATTAAAAACACGAGGTATGTGACAAATTGAAATTGTTAAAGAGCGAGAATTAACCGAAAACTAAAAATTACGAAAAATGTATAGAGAAATTAAGGGAATAATAAGATGCTTTGATCTCATTGTCGCATGCATCACATCACAAAAAAAGTCTAAAAAACTCTGGCTCAAACGTATATCATCAGCTATTGATGCTCGTTGTTGTTATTGTTGTTGTAGCAGTGTGTTATACACTGACTCGGCAGCCCTTGCCGATGAAGGACTCCATGGGTCAATCTGGTACGTACAACCGGCTACCATGGGATTTATCGTTGTTTGTGTGATATAATAAAGCAAACCCTACTGCATCTTCACCAAAGATACAAAATAAGCTAAATCTGACTATAGCTGGTTCCAATATTCGCAAACCATTGTTGGAAAGTAACCTATTAGCAAATCGTCCAAGAATGGCCAAGAAACAACCAGTTTCGTTTGCTAAAGGAGATATCGATTGGCTAATGGAAAAATTGAGGAACATATTGTTGACCGACGAATATTGAATTTTATTTGAATTTTTTATAATTATTTGGTGGAAATGGGTCTAGACAGTATGTCAGATATCTGCTCAACACATAATACAAAGTACAATATACAAGCGGCATATCAAGCGAGTCTGAACAACATTCATGCAGACACGGTAGCAGACGCATTAATTGGCTACCGGGTGAATGTAGTCCTTGGAGAACGACCGCCACCCATTGCACCCGAAGAAATCGACCTCCCCCGGCAAACCAGAGTAGTTCTGGCTCAATTACGTTCCGACAGATGCAGCCGCCTCAATTCCCACAGAGTTAGGATTGATGCTGACTTGCAAGATGTATGTCCCGACTGTAACCAGGGACCGCACGATACACGTCACCTGTTTAACTGCCCGCCAGACCCACTCGACTCAGACCCAGATCCCTGTGGACGCACCCCATCTTAGTCGCGGAGTTCCTGGGTCTTGACCCTCAACAGAATCAAGCAGACGAAAGATAGAACACAATAAACTGCTACAACAACAATATACCAAAAAGATAGTCAAACATGGTCGGGGAAAAAGTATTGACACACTGGAGCCTTTTGTACAATGGTGTAGGTCATGAATATACTGGTCTATGTTGGCATTTTCGAGCATATAATGTAACCTCATGCAGAATGGGATATCCTTCTGAATTTGGAAACACTATTGTAGTAAATTAGCAATTGAGTGTTTAAAGGTCAATGGGGTTCAGGATAAATCGTGTCCTGCTCAGTCTCTTGATCACAATCCCATAGAACATTTATGGGGGAACATTGGAAGTGGAATGGGAGACGAATGTCCAATGCGGAGGAGCTATGGAACGCCATTATAATACCTGACACCAAATCTGTTAAAAGAGATACCAAAAACTCCCTGCAAGAGATGACAGGACATATTTGAGTCTCTATGTATCGTGGATGTGTAGAAGTCATCAAAAAATAGATTATTACGATAGAAACAGAAATAATTAAAGCTTTTATTAATTTATTTTCAATTTTTGTTTTTGTATCAATGTATCATATTATTTTATTTTGAACAGCAAATTTTTGGGAAAAAATTTACTCATTAAAATAATGTAAACTATTGTAGCTTTAATTGCCTAATTTACTATCATAGAATTTAGAGAATTGATAAATAATTAATCTTAAGTACAAAAATCTGAAGAAAACAAAATATTTTTATACAAAAATTAATGTTTGTTTTTTAGTTGGGCGCACTCCGATTTATACTCCTAGGAATATAACTGTATATAGTTTAGCTGTCCGATGATAAGATATTTTCAAAAAAAAAACTTATCCAAACTCTAGTTTAAAACTATGAAATCGGTGAAAACTGTTCGTATTATTGTTGTATAGATTACAGTGTACGAAAAACAAAAAAAAAAAATATTGCTTTGGCAATCAGTTCGCAATTTGTGAGAATAAATATATGCTTTAGAATATTATCCTTAGCATTATATGTATGTTCTTTAACTATATTATATTTACATTCCTCACATGTGAAATAAATTGCATATGATTAAATTTCTGTTTCCTTCACTTTGTTTATCCGTCAGTAATTGAAAAATCTCTCAAAAATTTTCAAAACTTCTAGATTTTGTTTGCATAGTTTTTGCTCTCTCAGAAGCCAAAAAGCCTAATTGTCAATTTTGCTCATGAACATTCCAGTAAGGAACGGGGCAAACTTTTCACATATCAATGAGTGCAGTCCGGTTAAAGGTAAAGCTTAATGATAGGGGTTTTCTTTTTATAACCGAGTCCGAACGGCGCAACGCAGTACGACACCTTTTTGAAGAGAAGTTTTACATGGCATTGTACCTCACAAATGTTGCCAGCATTAGAAGGGGAAAACCACCACTGAAAATTTTTTCTGATGGTCTCGCCAGGATTCGAACCCAGGCGTTCAGCGTCATAGGCGGACATGCAAACCTCTGCGCTACGGTGGCTTCCTAAATAAAGCGTAATTAAACAACGATATTTATTGAAAAATATATGGGGGCTATATCTAAACGTGGACCAATTTCCATGATAATTTCGTGATATTTGTATCCCTGGGAACCTATGATACAAATTTCAGATCTATGGACATGTTAGAAATATTTTTGTTGCACCTTTTTGTACAAGTGAAACCACAGTGCATTGTATTGTATTATTGTGCATTGTATTAAACTTATTCAAGAATAGAAGGGATTCTAATGTCTACTGGGGCACTATATATGGACTTCAACTTTAAATTATTAAAAGGCCTTTGCATGTATAAGAAGACCATCAAAGTGAATTCAGCTACCCAAAAATGTCCTTTTTGAAGGGCACTGTCAACCGACCAACTTTTAGGGTAAGCATACATGTAAATTGTGGAGAGGGGTCCTAAAACACGCGTCCAGTAGTCTCTCCTGGGTATTTCAAACCCTGGAGAGACTACTACTAAAATACTCGGTGTCACATTTGACAGCAAGGCCCCCGTGTCAGTCCAATGGCAGCTGGTTGCACGTACCGGATTGACCCAATGTAGTTCTTCATCGGCAAGGGCTGCCGCCTCAGTGTATAACACACTGCTACAACAACAACTTCCGCATCAAGACCTCCTCCCATTCTAAGTCGATTACCGGCAGCACTTGGGGTGTAAAACAATAGGCCGGTCAGTGATAAACTATGCAGCGTGGATTATGTGGACTCGCTGGTGGAAACTGCGACCGAAAGTCTTCTAGTTTTTATGTTGTCCATCTTCCTCGGCAGACAAAGATCACTTCTGATCACGATACTCAAGCCCCCTCTAAACGCGCACCATTTTTTTCGCAGTGTTCCTGGATCTGGATATTCAACAGAACCAAGCAGAAGAAAAGATTTCCGTGCGAAAACAGAACAGAATTCAGCTTTACCTATTGGGCCATCTTCGCAACAGCCGTATAAATTATCATTTTGTGAATAAAAGCCTCCTTATAAAGCGGTATTGTTATCCTTAAAAATCGACGCAAAAGAAGGTTCATTTGTTTGCTACGTACCTATATTGGATTAGATATATATACAAGTTTCTTTTTCACTATTTATACATCATCTATGCATCAACGCAGATTATTTTTTTGGTATTTACCTATTATTATTATTTATCATTACTATTACCTATTACTACTATTTATTATTGTATTATTAATTATTATTATAACCAATTATTATTTATAAGTGTATGTTCTGGATTTCACTTTTTCCCTAAAATGAACTGCCTATTATTACGTCAATAAAGTTTCAAAATTTTCCATATTTTTATCATGAGATATACCAGATAAAACAAAAAAAAAACGGATCTTACAACGAATAATAAATTGATTTGAGGGGAAAAGTGAAAGGGAATCACAGAACACACCAGATTATTGCTAATTTATTATTTGACTCTCCGACACGCTGTGGCCGAACTTCTTAGTGCCCAAACAAATTATCACCGATCAAGTATTCTAAAATAATCACACACATCAACGACGAAGAAATAAACCAAAATTGGAAATAATTCATCATCAACAGAGCCAAATATGACTAAATTAGCTGTGACTTAGGCATTCTTCATAAAGGCAGTTACCAAGAAGACGCTGGAAACGACTTAAATTAGAAAACAACCAAAATATACTCACACGGTTGACACTATATGCACAGAAAAGAATAAAAATCAGTTTCAACACGAAACTAATTGATCCAATTAATATTTTTAATTGCTTCAATCACGGAAATGATAACATCAGTCACCGGTATTGAAAACGTAATTGATAAAATTTTCATATTCAATTAAGAAAATTATTGAAATTTTTAACAATTTCAATTAATTTTTTAATTGATCCAATTAGAAACATAATTGAAATTTTCATTGAAGGGGTGCCCTATAGATTTTCTGTTGTTGCTGCCGATATATGTTATGCACTGAGGCGCTTTGTCTATGAAGGACTCCATCGGGTTAATGCGGCACGTAAAACCAGCTGGTGTGTTGTACAGTGAGGCGGTAGCCCTGCCGATGAAGGAATCCATTTTATGGTAATTTTTTTGTAAGGTAGTAATATTCTTGATCGTCTTAAATATCAAAGCCGATTTGGCGTTGTCCGTATGTCTGTCAGTTGTAATCACTCAACAATCTTTAAATATGAAGCTATCGAGCAGAAAGTTAGTTTATGTTATTTTTTACCCATAGACAGTCTATGTTCAAAGTTGGGCTCAATATGCTAGAAATATACATTGATATGGTGGAGCGACCAACCGGTGTTCAGTCATAAAATAAACATTTTTACATTGGATCATAGTTGGATATAGTTACCATAAAGACAGACCCATTTTTAACACAAGTCTGCTGAAAATTATAACTGCTTTCTGTGTACAGAATTTTTATTTATTTAATTTTGTAAAATGGGAAAAAATGCAGCTTCTTCGTTAATTTCAAAGAAATGAGGCCAGCGGATATGTCGGATTTGACATACGTAATACCAAAAACCTCATAGATTGTCTTCGACAACCATAATACCGTATTGTAAGTGTCGAAATTCGACTACGCCTTCGACAATCGGAACAAGGGAAAAAAGATTGACAAACAAGCACCTGGCGAAATATCCGCAAGATTCATAAATTCCCTTGTCTGAGCACAAAATTATGAACAAGCCAATGAAGATATTAAACGAGTTTGTGAATCGCTCGGACCAATAACTTAAAAATTAACATCAGTAAAACTATGTGTGTTGTATTCATTATTTCACGCCGTCGATACTCTCCTCAGGATGATTAGGTTGGCTTAGGTTTAAGTGGCAGTCTGCCATCAGACTCACTTAGACGTTTTCGTCCATTGTGATACCACAGGAACAGAAGAATTATGATACCTTCCAGTTCCTACCGTTGAACCATCCAGATCGCTTTAAAAAGCCTAATAACTTTCGAATGTTCACATCCGCTAAATCAGACAGGTTCTCAAAGAAATGAGAACCTAAAGTGGAACTCTTTTTGACTTCTAGTGCGGGACACACACATAGAAGGTCTTTTCTTCTTTGATGTCCTCATAGCTTCTGCAAAAGTCGTTGCTGGCAATCTTCAGTCTGTCAGCATATTTTCCGTTTAGACAGTGACCTGTCATGTTCAGTTACCAGGGATATCGTAGTTCCAATCGCTTCTACCAGGAATAGTGGTACAGTATCCTTAAACCAAAACAGCGCCAAGGATAACACAATAGCCGCCACAAGACCAAAGAGAAAGTTCCCTTAGCCTCAAGGTAGTGGTCGCTGCAATTTGTCTAGCCACAATGTCCAGAGGCTTTAGATGTAGTATTTAATTCATTGCATCAGATGGTGTCGTCCTCAATGCAGCTGTGATGCACAAACAAGCGATTTTTGGATCCGGTTAAATATTGAGCAGTAGGTGGGCTTTTGAAGCGCCGTCCAGCAAACCACAACGCCATATAGCATTATAGGTCTGACAACTGCAGTATATACCCAATGCATGACACGCGGTCTAAACCCCCAACTTTTGCTCTCTTGCAAGTGTATAGGGCAAGAGCTGCCTTTCTTGCCCCTTTGATTGTGCGAAAAATGTTGATAAACATCAATTAAATTTCATGAAATCTCACAATGTTTCCAACAGTGTTACTAATTTGTTTAACTGTAACTAAAATTTTTTATTTGGCGTGTAAACGTTGTTTTGGTAGAAAACAGTTGTATGTTGACATCACTGTTATCATATGACTGTCAAGCAAGGTAAACAAATGTTTCTACAAATTGGTATTTCTAAGCACAAAGCGTCCGCTTCGTATTTAAGAAATAAAAAAAAATTGAATTAGGAATAAAAGCTGCTTTATGTTTGGCATTAATGCAGACGCGGAGGCAAATGTGGTGTAAAAGCTACCGGGTGAATGTAGTTCTCAGAAAGCGGCCTCCACCTATTGCACCTGAATAAACTTACTTCTCCGGCAACCAGGGTAGATTTCTACAATTGCGTTCCGGTAGACGCAGCCGCCTTAAATCCTTCAGAGTTAGGATTGAGTCCAACATGTAAGATGTGTGTCTCCTTAGCCATTCCACCACGTCTGTGATCTCAAAGATCTCCACTTGATACACACTGGTCGTGTAATCGTCTCGATATTACCAGTCCAAGTTCTTCAGAGCACACCCCAAGCCCACCAGGTCGTCTAGTTTGGAACCATCCGTATAGAAGTCTATGCAACTTTTATTACCAGGGATATTGTAGTTCCAATAGGTTCTATCAGAAATAGTGGTACAGTATTTTTTATCAAAAGCGACTCAGGTAGTGTGCAATCCATAATGCCTGGGAAATCGGACATTGTGTCAAGGATAACACAGTGTCCGTAGGCGCCGCATGAGCAAAGGGAAAGCTCCCTTAGCCTCACAGCAGTGGTTGCAGCAATTTGTCTAGCCACGATGTCCAGAGACATTGAAGACCCGTCAACCCGACCACAACACCATATAACATTATAGGTCTGACAACTGCAGTATATACCCAGTGCATGACACACGGTTTAAACCCCCAACGTTTTCCAATTGAACTTTCTTGCCTTTTCCAAAATGTTGGACTTGAAGATAAATTTCCTGTCTATACAAACAACCAGGTATTTTGCGCTTTCAGCAAATGGAACATACTCCCAGACAGATGCCAATGTATGTAACTTGTATCTCCTGCTGAAAAGACCTACTTCAGTCTTGCACGGATTTACGCCTACACCACTTTTTATAGCCAATTTCGCTGTCGCGCGTAGAACTTCCTGAAGTATATATCTATGAGTGCAGGGAAACTTCCCCTAACCGCAATTGTCACGTCATCAGCATACGCGACCACTTTCACACCTTTTTCTTCCAGAGACAATAATATATTGTTAATGGCTATATTCCAAAGCAGAGGAGGCAGTACAGGTGTTCCTCTAACCCATCTTTTTAGATCCACAGACTCCAAGGCTGTCGTTTGGCTGTTTTCAGTAGGTAAATTATTAATTAACTTTCTTACTGTAGTGTTGATGATGGAGAAAGTACAGGGTATTTTGGCGGTGCTGATATCGGTGGCGACGAGATCCGAGATCTTTGCACTTGCACGTGGAGGGAGTTGCGTTGACTAGTCTTCTGACTGAGAGAGTCAGAAAATCGCGCTCTTCGGATTTCGGGCATTCGTTCGTTCTGCAGTAGGCCGATGGCGTGGCATTGGCATTGCCGGATTAATCTTTCTTAGATGGCGACTTGGAGCTTGTCTTCTCGCAGAGACAACTTCTCGAACTTCTCTGGTCCCTCTATATACGCGGATTGGTCCAAGTTGAATGAGGGCACTGGAGGAAAGATTTTTATTGAATTCCTAGGGATTAGAGAGTCACATAGAGTTCTGGTCGGGTGTAGTCTCTTTCTGATATCTCTACCCACAAACCTAACAGAAAATAAAAAGACGTTTCTTAAAAAATTGAAACTAACAATTTTCGTAAACAGATGATTGTCATTATCCGCTGCATTTAGTAGATATTTACATTTAAAATCTACGAAATTTGACAATGTTGCTAGCAACATGATGAATTCATTTTGTAAAAAGAACTTAGCACTGCTTATTTGAAACAATTTCCTAGTCATTTCACAAAAGTTTTTTACAGTGCGTTTTGACAACTGTTCGTGCGAAAACTCGAAGTCAGTACTAGGCTTTAACCTCCAACACGCCTTTAAATTATTCAACATTTCTACGGGCAACTCAATTAAGTTTGTTTTTTGTCAGTGATGATATCTCACTAAATATGCGGTTTTTGCAGTGTTTGTAGCGGAAGAGTTTGCTTTTAGACTAATTTTTAAAATATTGGGTTGCCCAAAAAGTAATTGCGGATTTTTTAAAGAAAGTAAATGCAGACTTAGAATGAACTTTAATCAAATATACTTTTTTCACATTTTTTTTCTAAAGCAAGCTAAAAGTAACAGCTGATAACTGACAGAAGAAAGAATGCAATTACAGAGTCACAAGCTGTGAAAAAATTTGTCAACGCCGACTATATGAAAAATCCGCAATTACTTTTTGGGCAACCCAATAATTATATTTTTACAATCATTTAATTGTCAATTAATTATTTTTAATGGTAGTATTATATTATATTTTAATGTCTATAATTGTATTTTAAAAACTTAAATATTTGCACTCTGTCAAAGTTAAGCCCTGCGGGGCTAAATTAAACCTCTTTGAAAAAAGGCGAAAAATTAAGGCAAATGATAAAATCATAAAGGTTCTGTGTCAAACTAACGACAAAGAAACATGCATGGATATGATCTCTGCGTTATTGCCCAGACGTCCTTTAATGCTTACTTATTACATCCATTAGATAATATTCAACATTTCTTCAAGAAAAGGCAAACCCATTTCCATTTCACACTTGTTAATGTTATACGAAAGGAAAAAGTATACACCGAAGGATAACAATTATTCACATTTGGTGATGGCCCTACTGCAGCGGATGGGTATGAAAAAAGCAAAGAAACATTATGTTCGATTTTCAGTCTACATACGTATAAAAAAATGGTTGATGAACGCAGAAATAGAAAGCCAATAAAATAGAAAGGCAAAAAAACAAAAAGATAAATCGAAATAAACACATGTTTTTTTTGATACTGCATAAAGGAAACAAGTCGATATTACACAATAATTATGATACGAATTTCCCCTTGCAATAAAATGAAAAAACGAATTTCGAATTTCTTCACGTAAGAAAAGCAAGCAGAAAAGGAGCATATGGAAACAACGGGCAATATGGGGAATATGTACAAACCCATAAAATAATCCATTGTGAGTCGTTGTGTTGGGTGGTAGATTTACTCGAAGAAAGGAAGAATATATGCAAATTTTCTGTCTTTTTGATTTTCGCTATAACGCTCTGTAATGCCCTTAATGCAAAAGGTTGCTCATTGGAGAAATATTTGCAATGATGGTTGGTGTTGTTGTTAATAACAATGATTGTGATATTTTCGTAGCTTTTAGGTGGAGCTTTGCTTTTCACTTTATTTTAAATCTATTTCCTTTGCTGCTACAGCTGCTGCTGCACCCTGCACCTTCTCTCCACCACCACGCCGCAACTTGACTTGTACTTGTGAGTGCTGTGTGGCAAAATAGCAAAAATGGTTAAGAAAAAGTGCCAGTGGCCGTCCGTCCAGCTGGCGACTAAATTGCTGCTTCTGCTGATATTTCTGCTTCTGCCGCTTGGTTGGTTGTTGGCTGGCTGGTTGATTCGTTTGATTTTGATGCTACTTGGCGAACGACGAACTACACGGGTGTACGTACGATCGTCGTACGTACGTACCCTCAAAGAAAAACTTTTCAAGTCTTTTTTTTGCAAGTTCTCTCTATTGCACAGACTTTACTTTGTGACAATCAATTATTCAACAAAAAACAAAAAACATTGTTCCGATTTTCAACACGGACTTTTATATTCCGCGAAAAGCTTTGACGAAATTGAAATGTTTGCAATTTTTTTCGGCCAATACTTTATTTGATTTCCATTTTTCTGCTTGCGTTCGACATTTTATTCGATGTTTTGTGCACTGTATTCTTTTTTCGCCTCTTCTTTTGTGCTATTCGCCGTTGTCGTCGTCGTTTTCGTTTGTGTGTAAATGTCAAATCCGAAATACAATTTTGCTATTATCCCTCTTCCTTTCTTCGCTTGCCCAATGACTGTTGTAATTTTTCAGATGGGTTTCTTTTTTATTTTACTTTGTATTTGTGAGGTGATTCCGGATTTCTCGAAAAGTTATTAATTTTTTGTATGTTTAATTAAATCTTCTTTCTTTTGAATTTCTTTTCTATCTATGCCTACAACATATGTATCTGCATCGGTTTTATTGCCTCTCCTTTTTTCTATTACTTCTTGTTGTTGTGGGATTTTGTGGAATAACTTTTTTCTAATTTGCAAATTCACCACCACCTTTTTTCACAAATATTTTTTCTTTCCTCATACACACACGACGTACAATTCACACCGATATTTATTTCTTGCAGTAAAATAGTTTTATTGACACTTGTAAATTGTATCTATTCACTTGATGTGTTGCAAATTCTTGTCAGATTCAAGAAGTACATAATATTTAATAATTTTTCACAGTGATTTCCCGAAAAGTATTTTTTCTTTGACCATTGAATAAGTCGACTCGTCGTCGTCGTCACCGTTTAACTTTCGCCCTGTTTTTACAATTGTCAATTGTTCTTGTTCGTACCGTTCGCATAAGTGATGTCAACACTCGCCATAAGAAGGACGTTATTTTAATTGGACTGTTTCTGTTTATAGCCGTGTTTTATTTTAGTACTATATAGTGCAGTGCGATGAAATTTGTATGAAAATTACATCTATCCAGAACAACGAAGTTCTGGAATAATTACAAGTGCAGGCTTCTGTAGAACATGTGAATGGCAAAATAAAATTAAAACCAATTATTTATTTATAAAATTGTGTGCACAAATCCTACTACATTTTATTTCGGTCCTTTGGGCCGGAACGAGCTTGCTCACCTACAGGAGCTTGACGAGAATCGCCACCTCCACATTAAAATGTTGCTACAACAACATTTTATTTCACCTCAATGCCCACACATGTCTTATAAATTTTATTTATGAATTTTACAATTATTTACCTCGTATTGTTTTGACGGTTTGGCAAATGATGTTACCATCTCATGGCAAAAAAACAGTCTTGCACTGCAAATTTTTTTGACTTTTATTTTTGTCCTTCACGGCTTGTCTGTCCAGTACTAAAACAAATGTCGTTGGTATATGCTGTTACAATGTTCATCCCGGCCTGGGATAGCTGTGAGAACAACACAGGCTGAAACATTGAGGTCTGATCTGTGTGGTGTTCATTGCTGTCACGAGAAGGTCAGATGTGAGCTACCGGGCGCGTCCCCAGGCTACGCATAATGGAATGCTCCATGCGGAGTAGGTGCAACGGCAGTTGCGGACAATCAAAATAAATAATTAGTCGATGGACAAATAAACCAGAGGATATCAATTATGTTTGGCTTTTACGATGTACAACAAATATTTATTTCACGCAGTGGTTGCAAATGTCTCCAATAAAACTACCAATTTTTTCAGCCGTGAAGCATTTATCATCAATTTTTAAATGGCAGTGTCAAAATACAATATTTTGACAGTATTATCAAAAAAAATCATAAACAAATAAATATGTAAGTAATAGCCGCTCGCAAAATGCATCTCTGTTCTATAAAGGTCCAAAATTTGCAATGCTCTTCTCAAATAAAATCGTCAAAAATCTTACACACACCAAACGTTATATTTTTACAAACACCATAACTTTGCCATCAATTATCAAATAGTTGACATTTGCTATCAAAGGTGGTGGAATTTGTCGCTGATTTTATCATTTTTTTGTTTACTACTGGATATTTTTGTTAAGTATATACAAAGTTAGCATCACTGATTTGTAGTGTGAACATGTTGGTATTGAAACGGAAGAAAGTGTTGCCAGCGCATAATTATTATTGTCAATCCGTTTCGTGCATTTTTTTTAATTCAAACAGCTAATCAATAACCTCCCTTGCTTTATTTCTTTTATTATTTTTTGTAGGAAAATGTCACAATTTGAAACAAATGTCATTTGTCACAACTTGAAACAAATGTCATTTGTCAAAGCCTATAACGTACCTATGTCCCCCAATCCCCCCATACGTAATTTAATTTGACGTGTTTGGTATTCTGAAGTCGCAAGCCAACCGACTTTCAAACTAATTTGTAATCATAAAGGTTATTTGTACAAACCAATGGGTTGTGACTCACACACGTCAAATTTGTGCAAACCATAAGATAAACATTTGGTTTGTTTTATTATTACCAGTCGATGTTTTATTATTACCAGTCGTTAGCTGAGTGATAAATAAAACGATCTTCTCGCCAAATACTTTGTATTTAAACGTTGGCAACGTAATGTGATTTTATTAAACTCCTAAGTACTTTTTGCATTCCAGTAGTGGAATTCTGTAAACTTTTTTAACGAAAAAAGTTTACACTAGAGCCCAAATCCACTTGATTCGAGATAATCTCCATATCCGTTTACACTACGATTCAAGGTCAACAGATCGCAATAACTACGCTGTCAAAAACATCGACAGCGTAGTTATTGTGATCTGCGCTTTAATTGCGTTCAGCATATATATTGTGGTCAGCAATAACTTGGTGAAACGATTGTTTTTAAATTTGACTACAAAATTTTATAATTTTAAAAAGAAATTGTCAGATGATGAGAAAAAGTGCTGCCCAAAACTACCGATAATAACCCATGGCATCCGGTTGTAAGTACCGGATTGACCCGATGAAGTCCTTCATCGGCAAGGGCTGCCGCCTCAGTGTACAACACACTGCTACAACAACAACAACCGATAATAACCGGTATTCAGTACAAACGCAGTGTTGCATTTGAATTTCGAAGAAGAATTGCTGCAAATCTCCTCAAACAAAAAATGTATGGAAAACCTCGTTACAAAAACGAAATTTCCGAAATCTCGTCGCAAATCTAGATTTGCACCAAGTATAAACATGGTTTTAGTTCAAAAGCGATAGCAGAAAAGTTAACAAATTTGGTTTTCAGTAACAACTTTTAACTATAATCGCCATCATTTATATCAGCTGTTTTCGTTAACGAATGGAAAACCACGAACTAAACGAGGGCAATTATTTTGGTGTTTTCTTTAACGTTGAGAAATAAAAACCATTATTTACAGTGGATTTAGAGTATTTTTCTCGTTTTTTCAACACATTTCGGATACGTGTGCACAATCAATTAATATGGGCGGTAGCGTGCTTTTCGTTCTAAGAATGAAAAAAAAAAAAAGTTCGCAAAAGTTTAACGAGAAATTAGAGAATAGCACAATCGTTAGTGCAATCAATGTTTTGTCGACAGATTTAACTAAACGATTCGTTGTAATTTACAGAAATGCGGTACAGAAAATTGATGCCTATATTCACAAAACTTTAAGTTCCGATAACGTAGGCTTATTTGACAAATTTTCTTTATAGAACTGTCAAATAAACCTGCTATAAAACTGTTTGAAGTTTTTTGAATACCGGTGTGAATAAATATGTTGCGTTCTTCCGATTTTAATTTTGTCATTCCGATTGAATGATGACACCATACCGCGACTCACAATTAGTTCGTTTAATTTAGCAGTCTAGCGGATTCGCTAGCTTATGGATAAATAAAACACTCTTCCCGCCTAACGTTTTATACTTAAAATGTTGGCAAAATTGACACATATTCAAATAGTCAAATATCAACAAAACAAACAAAATAAATCATTTTGTTTAAAAAAATTGTTTCTCGGAGTTCATAAATTTGATTTTATTAAAATCTTAAGCAATTTTTACGTTCCAGAACGTATAATCATTGAACAGATACATATGTTGCGTTTTTCCTCTTTTAGTTTTGCCATTCAGATTGAATAATGACGAAATAACGCAACATTCCTCAACGCGGTCATTCAGTTAAGGCCTTTCGCAAACATGTGTATGTGTATATATATATATTTAAAGGAAATAAGTTATGTAGATTTTCTGTCTATTTATATTAATTTTATAATAATATATAAAAAAAAAAATATATTTATATATATATATATATACAACGCCGACTATATGAAAAATCCGCAATTACTTTTTGCCCAACCCAATATATACACAAACTGAATGAAGAGCAATTTCAATAATAGGCAACAACAACAATAAAGCAAAATCGCGGGGTTTTTCTCTAGTTCGATTTATACACATGTTTGCGTAAGGCCTTAACATAATGAGCGTTGAGTTATCTAAGTATTTTCCCAATTATTTCTTCGACTTTTGTTTATTTCATGGACTCTTTTCTGTCTTTTAAAAAATGCATTGAAAGCATTTTGCGACAAGAAAAATTCTTCATCTGAATCCATCTTGAGTAAATAAACACTACTCTATAACTTAAACTGCTAATGTAAACAAACAACACGCTTTGCCCTCTACCGCACGCACTCTGTCACATTATAGCATGAACTATTATAGCATGGCATTGCTTGTCGTCCGCACTCTGCCGTCAGCCTAACGCAAAAATGCGTATAAAACAAAATAAAGGAATACTGTTTTTTCGTGTTTAGTTACCTTTTAAATTTGAGCCATCGGGATTCTTGTGTAATTTTTTAATGGCATCGACATCAATCAAATCGGTCAAAAGGCAAAGAAAAGAATTAAAAGTGCAAGATAAATATAATTTAGTCAAAGAATATTCCAAAAGAAATATTTCTGCTTAAATTCGTATTCTACGCAAAGTTTTCTTTGAGTACCATATTGCCTATATTGGGCGTCATTTCGCTTGATGGGCGGCAAGGTCCGTTTGGGGGCCACCCAGGATTGAGCCCAAAAATCAGACTTCATATTCGTGCTCCTGGGTTCATTTTAGATGGTATGGAAAAAATTTGATTTTTTTGCGTATTTAGGCCGGTACTTGAAACTCCATATAAAATAAACAAACGGAAATAGTTACCGAAATGTGTTTGCTTCGTCAAAACTTGTTTTTTCAATCTAGGAAAATTTACACTTCGGGACGCCCATTGAGAGCACAATCACAGTCGCCGTGCAACAAGTCATTTTCTAATAATCGCCAAACTTCTAATTGTAACTGAGTGTTTGTTAGTGTTAGTGATGTTGCTCACATGTATTTACTCTGGGTGGGAAAAAATAAAGTGTTTGTGGACGCATAAGTAAGAAAGTATTTTTTAAATATCAATAAATATACTCCTTTCGAAAATTTATATTTCTTTCACAACAAGCAACACAATCAATTTGTTCGAAATAAAAAGGTTTGTGAAACAATGTGTTGTGCTTTTAGTCTGCAACTACAACAACAATGTTTGGATACAAGTGGAAGATGCTGACAAAGGCTTTTGCAAAGTTGCGCTTATTTATAACAGTGAATATACTACAAAATCTAAATATTGGTATAAATAAATGCTGAATGCTTTCTCTTTTTAAATTGTTTTGCGTTTCATTATTTATTAATTACGAAGGGTTGGGATTTGGTTGAAATTACAACACATACATGAATTTTAGTATGATCCAAACACTCACATTTGTGTGTACACATGCACGTAAGCAGCTGATAAATTGTTTAATGCCATATTAATTTTTATATGTAAATGGCAACATTTTGGCCAAAGAAACCCAAAAAGAATCAAATGTGATAACAATGTCAAACCACCGAAAGAACGATTTTCAGAAATTTTTCCACAAAAAAGAATGTAGTACTAGCATTTTCAACGTAAACTGCTATTCAGCCATAGGTATGATATCTTTAAAGTGTGCAATTAAATAAAAATAAATAACTAAATGAGCAAATTTGCCCATGAACATTTTATTAAAACTGCTCTAAGTGGTCGCTATGCAGCACGCCGTTCGGACTCAGCATAAAAAAGAAGGCCCCTATCATTGAGTCTGTTCCCTAGTGGTATGTTCATGGAATCATAGCCACCGTAGCGCAGAGGTTAGCATGGCCGCCTATGACGTTGAAAGCCTGGTTTCGAATCCTGGCGAAAACATCAGAAAAAAATTATCAGCGGTGGTTTTCCCCTCTTAATTCTGGCGACATTTGTGAGGTACTGTACCATTTGGTATGGCAGCCATGTAAAAACTTCTCCCCAAAGAGGTGTCACACTGCGGCACGCTGTTCGGACACGACATAAAAAGGTGGCCCTTTATTTTTGAGCTTAAAACTTGAATCGGACAGTACTTATTGATATGTGAGAAGTTTGCCCCTGTTACTTAGTGGAATGTTCATGAGCAATATTGCATTTATAGACCAAAGTATCAATAAGCGTAAAATAAAAACTATTCTAAATTTATATGTCTTATCAGATTACAAATCTAATTCCTATAGGATCTCCAGTCAGATTTGATTAGTAGAAATATCAAAAATTAAGGTATTGAACCATCAACAGCAAATGCAGCAAGTTTATTATACAGAAAGGTGTACATATCCAGAAGCAGTAGCACAGACATAACGTTAAAAATATGAAGTAATCGTTGAGTGGTGCACACGTGTTTTCATTTCGCTGCACGAAGAAAAATATCCGGATCTCGGAATAGGTACCTATTACGAAAAATTTTAAAGCCTTTCGGGAATAGGCTCAAAATGGACTCTAAAGACCCAACAGCTGCGGTTGTTGTTGCTGTTGTAGCCAAATTTTCATGTAGAGGTGGCGATCCTCGTCACGCCCCTGTAGGTGAGCAAGCTCGTTTTGGTCCAACATACCGATAGCCACGGGAACAGAGTGGTCATTCCTTATTTAAAGGCGCCAATAACTCGCGTTGTCATATCGAGCATCATAGGCACTCTGTATTTGTGCGAGAGCCGGTGCCGCCCGGTCTCTCACTGAGACTCTCCGATCGATACCGCTGATTGTCCGCAACTGTCGTTGCAGCCACTCCGTATGGAGCATTGCACTATCCGCGTCCGGTAGCTCGCAGCTAAGCTTCTCGTGACAGCAATAAACACCAAACAGATCTGACCTCAATGTTCTAGCCTGAGCACCACACAGGCTAGCTATTCCGTGCCAGAGGTGGCATCAGCCCGTAGCATTTTGTCCGGCTGCGAAATAGGGACGGAACACATGATGGAAGTCTTAAACAAGCAAAACCAAGATTTGGTTGTGGAGAAATGGAAAGTTTTCCACAGCGAGGAGAAGGAGGAAGAAACTCTTCTTGTGGTGGGCATTGTTCAAGTCTCCGTGACAAGTTTGGCTAAGACTAAAGGCATGGCATACTACGGCATCTTTTTCAAGATTGGGAGGACAAGGATAGGCAAATATCCTCACATTTAGCCATCAGGCGGTGCAGTGGCGGGGCACTCAATACCGCGTAACGTACAGGGGGCCGACGACGAGACAATCACTCTCTCAATATTGGGAAGACTAGGATAAGCAAGTGCAGGGGCGAGAGACCCAACACAGCCTAACGAACAGGGACCCGACGACGGAACCATCAACCACTTTCTCGAGATTATGATGACTAGAATGGATAAAAATCCTAATGCTGAAACATCAAGCAGTGCAGTGACAGAGAACTCAATGTTAGGCGGCACATGGAGCCGACGATGAGACCATAACCTAATCCCAAAAAGCCCATTTACTCAAGATTTGGAAGACTAGCATAGGAAAAGATCTTAATATTAAAACATCAGGCAGTGCAGGGACCGGAGACTCAATACAGCTTAACGAACAGGGTCCTGACGATGCAACCATTACCGAGTTTCTCAAGATTCGGAAGACTAGGATAGGCAAAGATCCTAATATTAAAACATCAGACAGTGTAGTGACACGAAACTCAATGCAGTCTAAAGAACAAGGAGGACCAATGATTGTGGTAATCCAGATAAACCTCCACCGGAGCAAGACAGATGCACACGCTCTGTTGGAGAAAATCAGCTAGGGCAAGATTAATTAATATTGCCTCAATTCAGGAGCCATAGACGACCCGTAACAAAGTTGAATTATATATTTTCCCCGGAGTTGTCAACGTCGAATGCAAAATTAGATGAGACAGGGAGACGGTGGAACATAGCTGGCATCACTCTATTTGCCTTTCGACTCTCCGAACCGGCACCTACGTCGGAGCTGCAGCGGTTGGTGAGGAAAGCAAAACAGACAGGAAATGAAGTTCTAATAGGGTGCTTTGCGAACTCTTACCACATTTTGTGGGGTAGTACCAGCATTAATAAGCAGGGCCAAGCCCTGGCAGAATTCTTGAATACTAGCGACCTTATAACACTTAATATTGGTAACACCGCTACCTTTTTAATAGGTTTAGGGAGGAGGTTTTAGAAGTGATAATATGTTCGGAAAATCTAATCGATGAGATTCAGGATTGGAGGGTCTCCATGGCGCATTCCATTCTCAGACCATCGCTATATTAGGTTTAGAATAGCACGGCCAGCGCAGACTCCGATAAGCTTCCGTAATAAGTTGAAAACCAATGGGAAAAAATTTGTAAGACTACTAAGAAGGTTCGGGCAAGATAATTTAGATTGAACAATCATAGAAGATATTGACGACAATGTACAGGATTACGGCTGCAATAGGGGGGTCCCATAAAAACCTTGGATGACCGGGGAGATTCACAACACTGGAGAAGAAGTCCGCAGGCAAAGAGCACGTCGTAAAAAGGCGAAATTGTTCTGGGATATGTGCTACACACGACTCAAGGATTTTTGAGGATTCAGTGTAGGATGGCTAATTTTTGTTCAATTTTGCAAAAAAAAAATTGAACTTTGCCGATAGTATCGATAGTGCCATCGATATTCTGCCAGCTCGACCAGAAATCGTTTAACGAATTTACGCTTGCGAACATTGAATACAAACCAAACAATAATATTCATAATACATTTCAATTTCTGGATATTGTCCATCATTATACCTGATGCAGCCTCCAAACCATATCTAATAGAAGGTACAAGTAAAGCACAATCCCATGGCAGCCGGTTGTAAATAAATATTGGTAAAATACTTTCTACGTAAATTTTTGGATTCCTATCAAGTAACACTCCAAAGCACTACAGCTCATTGACGAACACGATTAATGGCCAGGCTTACAACCCCGACATAAGTGGGTTGCTATCTGGCCATAATCGTCTGGTTCTGGGGGATTTTAATGCGCATCACACGTCATGGCATTCTCCCCTAGGTAACGACCAGCGTGGCATAGCTTTGGCAGAGCAGATAGATAGCTCCACGTTTTGCACGGTGAATGAGGATGCCCCCACTAGGATTACGAGGAGGTGCAGCAGCTCGCCAGACATCTCAATTGCAACCCTTGATCTCCTGAGTGACGTTTACTGGCAAGCCGTCATCTCTTTGGGGTCAGACCACCTCCCCATAATTCTCACCATCGACCGACCATCATAACCTCTGAGCGCCGGACGTTCATCAACTATAAGAAGGCCAATTGGACTGGCTTCAGAGAGTATACCAATCGCCGCTTCAGTGAACTGCCACCCCCCTCTGATGTGCTTGTGGCCGAG
Source organism: Stomoxys calcitrans (assembly GCF_963082655.1). Classification (NCBI taxonomy): domain Eukaryota; kingdom Metazoa; phylum Arthropoda; class Insecta; order Diptera; family Muscidae; genus Stomoxys; species Stomoxys calcitrans. The sequence continues at coordinate 169,288,892 of NC_081552.1, read as the reverse complement.
AGGAAATTCCGAGACATCATCAACGCAGCAGCCGCTCGCTTTATACCAGCCGGTCGAATACCCCAAGTGCGACCCAATTTCCCGGCGCAAGCAGTGGTACTCGCAGACGAGCGTGATGGGATTCGTGCTATGGACCCTGCTTACCCCAGAATCAGCGAGCTGAATCTGGAAATAAACAGGGTAGTCAACGAACATAAGCGGAATTTGTGGCTGGAACACTTGGAGCAATGTAACTTAGGCACCGGTGCAGGCAAACTGTGGGCCACAGTTAAGTCTCTCTTGAACCCCGGTAGACGGGACGACAGGACCTCAGTCACTTTTGGCGAGATAACCGTGACTGATCCGAAGAGATGCGCCAGGTTGTTCAACCGTCAATTTATTGTGCATCCCGAGAGAGACAGGGCAAGGAGGAGAGCCATTCGCCATATTCGTGGTCTCCGAGCCGATGAACAGCCATCACAATTTACCGTGGGTGAAGTTACAAATGTCATCTGGCGCCAAATCATATAAGGCATTGGGCCCCGACGGAATCTCTACATTGATGCTGAAGAATCTGGATTCACCTGGAGTTGAGTACCTTACCACTGTCCTCAACCTGTCATTGAACACTTTCATAGTTCCCGATGTCTGGAAAATGGGCAGAGTGATCCCGCTACTGAAGCCTGGAAAAGACCCGAGTTTAAGGGAGTCGTACAGACCGATCTCCCTTCTCTCACTAGTGGCGAAGACGCTTGAGGCATTACTCCTCCCGAGCCTCGTAGGAGAATTTCCATTCGCCGAGCGTCAACATGGATTTCGGAAACTGCACAGCACAACAACAGCTTTGCATGCCATAACCACACACATTTGCCGTGGCTTCAATCAACCCAGGCCATGTGATAGGACGGTCCTCGTGGCACTGGACCTATCGAAGGCATTCGACACGGTCAGCCATGCCAAATTATTTGAGGACATTGCCAACACGTCCCTCCAGCCAGGCCTAAAACGATGGGTCGCGAATTATCTGTGTGGTCGCCAGTATTTGTGGAATTTAGGGATAAGAAGTCGAAACACCGTAGAGTGAAACAGGGAGTTCCCCAAGGTGGGGTGATATCTCCGGCTCTGTTTAATCTCTACCTATCCTCCATCCCACCCCCTCCAGACGGCATAGAGATCGTTTCATATGCGGAAGATTGTACGATCATGGCATCAGGCCCCCCACCCATTGATGACATCTGCGATAGGTTGAACGCCTACCTCAACGAGCTTGGCTCATATTTCGCTGCAAGAAATCTGAAGATATCCGCCACTGAGCTGACTGTGATGGTCGATGGAGAAATGATTCCGACCATCAAGTGTCCCAAAATACTTGGCGTCACATTTGACAGCTCTTACACTTTCTCCCCACATGCCACAGCAATCTGCAATAGTCAAAAGTAGAAACAAGGTCCTCAAATCACTCGCTGGCAGCACTTGGGGTGCAGACAAAGAACCCTTGTTAACCACGTACAAAGCAATTGGCCGGTCTGTGGTAAGTTATGCAGCGCCAGTGTGGTCTCGACAACGCAGTGGAATAAGAAGCGGGCTGTCTCCTCAGTTCTCATGTGGACCTCCTCCATCAGGAGACAAAGATCCTACCAGTGCGAAGACATAACTACATGCTATCTAAACAATACCTTTTGGGCTGTTATCGCAGAAACCATCCAAATCATCATCTTGTGGATAGATATCCACCGTCCAGAAGCCTTAAAGTAGATCTACACGATCTAGAGCGTGAGGTTCAGCGCTACAAGAGAGAACCTCTAGATCAAGCGGGTCTGAACAACATTCATGCAGACACGGTAGCAGACGCGGTAATTGGCTACCGGGTGAATGTAGTCCTTGGAGAACGACCGCCACCCGTTGCACCCGAAGAAATCATTGAAAAGCATGAAGCAAACAACGGTTTATTCCGGCCTGGAAATCATCTGGTAAATCACGATGATCGCTGAAAAGGAGCAACATCATCCGCAATAATGAAAATTGAACAAATAGATAAATCTTAACAGTACGGTAGATTATTTACATAAAAAAGAAAAAGCAAAGGGCCCAAGACTGAACCTTGAGGAACACTGGAGATGAAATATAATATACATTGCCACTAATGTCTATAAATTGAGACCTTCCACACAAATATGCAAGGACTGGAATATTGGCTGGAACATTGAGGTCCGATATGTGTGGTGTTCATTGCTGTGATGAGAGGCTTAGCTGCAAGTTTCCGGACAGGTTGCGGATAGTAGAGTGCCCCATACGGAGAAGCTGCAACGGCAATCGCGGACAATTAGCGATACCGAGCGGAGAGCCACAGTGACAGGCCGGGCGGCACCAGCTCTTGCACAATCACTGAGTGCCTATGATGCTCGATATAACAAGGCGAGTTATTGGCGCTCTTAAATAACCAATGGCCATTCTGTTCCCACGGCCATCGGTCCTTTGGACCGGAACGAGCTTGCTCACTTACGGGAGGACGAGGATCGCCACCTCCACATGAAAATGTGGCTACAAAAAACGACATCAACATTTTAAAACTAAACGCTTTAGTTAAGTCATGGAAATCAACACTCTATCTAAACAAGCAAATTGCGCAAGAATCTGATCCTTCATAATGTTCTTACAAACCATCGATAATGAGTATAATTGAAATGGGCGTCAGATCATCCGGACCACTGACAGAAATTGTTTAAGAAATAGCCTACATGACTACACATGCGGTTTTCCAAGCAGTTGGAAAAACAGAGGAAGTTAACTTCATGACCCCCAATGCAGCCATATACGCGAAGAACTATCCACAAACCATCCGCGGGCATCCCCTTGAACCGTCCCAAATAGTGAATCTGCCTCTCCTTAGGATCTATTCGAGATCTAGGTCCATTCGCTTTGTACTTCAAGTAGGCCAGGCCTCCAGGTAATTTGGTAAAAACAATATTTCTGGCGTTCATCCACTCATCACCAACTGATAACACATTTTCCCGACAACAGGAACTAATGAAATGATATCCTCAAAAAGTGAAGAGACGAGAAAACACTTATCATCGACTTCCGGTGCGTTAAAAATAGCTGAGAAATCAAAATCCATTAAATAACTAAGCATACCAAACATATCAATGTGCTTGTAATCATGGTATTCCACAAATGTCTCCGCTTTACTTAAATGGATGTCTAAAACTCCAAATGCTAATGCATGGCTAGAGATTGCACGGCACTGAACCTGACCAGTTGTAAACCTATTTTAATTACAACTCAAGAGCATAAATTCAATCAGACTCGTTATACCGTGCTCTACATCGTAATGAGTGAAATATTAAATAAGTTGCAATTAGAAGAAACAGAGATTCACAACTCTCCAAATTCGAACTACAAAAAACCGGTTTATGCCGAAGTGATGAAGAAATATATATGCCAACACCACCACCTCTGGAAACTTTACGATTGTTTCCATGGAAGGTGTATCCTGAAACTTCAACAGAACGTGAAGAAACCGCAGACTTTAGCTAAGCCATAGACTGTCTAAAAATATCAAGAATAGACTCACATAAAATCGCAATTTGAATTGTTAATTTTAATGGGTCATTTTTAAGCAAATAAAAGGTTTAATAGAAATAATGTAATCATTATAAAGATAATATTTGAATTCATGCAACATATTCATATTCATTTCTAAAACAGCTGAGCTTTAAAAGTAGGTGTTGGAGGCCAAAAGTATGGTGTTGGAGGCCACCGTATCGGAGAGGTCGGCATGTCCGCCTATGACGCTGAACGACTGGGTTCGAATCCTGACGACAACATCAGAAAAATTTTCAGTTGTGGTTTTCCCCACCTAATGCTGGCGACATTTGTAATATGCCAAGTTAAAACTTCTCCCCAAAAGGGTGTCGCACTGCGGCACGCCATTCGAATTGGACTTTAAAAAGGAGGTCCCTTATCATTGAGTTTAAAAATAGAATCTGACAGCACTCAGTGGTATGTGAAAAGTTTGCCCCAGTTCGTTAGTGGAATGTTCATCGGAAAATTTGCATTTTTGGTACATGGTGTAAACAGACTACGATGCCCTTTCATTAGTAGATTCCAGAAGCGCTACACACTCGTCCACACCTCGTATAACCTCACTTCCATCAGCCAAAAATAGCTTAACCTTCAGTCTGTCTTATTTGTGCCCATGCCCCGACGGAAGACAAAGACGAGCAGACAAAGGATATTTTCTACGAGCGCCTAGAGAGAGAATATGACCGCTGCCCCGACCATGATATTAAAATCGTTCTGGGATTTTAATAGGGAAGGAAGACATTTTTGGTCTAACCGTCGGAAAGTTTAGCTTCTACGAGCTAACGTCCAGTAATGGGTTGAGGATGATGGATTTCGCCGCGGCAAAAAACATGGTAGTTAGTAGCACCAGATTTCAACATAAAAATATTCACAAAGCCACATGGCTGTCACCCGATCAAAACACGAGGAACCAAATTGATCACGTTGTAATAGATGGAAGGCATTCATCCAGCGTGTTAGATGTACGATCGATCCGTGGAGCGAATAAAGATTCGGTTCATTACCTCGTTGCAGCAAAGGTTCCCGCCCGTTTGAACATAGCGAGGAAAGAACGATCTGACACTGCACGGAAGCTGGACATTGAAAAGCTGCAAACACTCGACTGAACCAACTTCTTGGCAAACTATTGTCCACTCCATGAAAATGCCGCGAAATCCGTACTTGGGTACCGGAAGCCTCCTCCAAGAAACCCATGGTACGACCAAGAGTTTCGAGATGCTACTGAAGCCAAGAATGCGGCATATAGAGCAACCCAGCAATCAGTAACAACGCGCCAGATGAAGGAGAGGCATCGGGAGAAAAGGAGAGAGGAGAAACGTCTATTCCGCAGAAAGAAAAAGTAAATGGAAAGAACTGAGTGTGAGCGAATTGAGATGTACAGGAGTCAGAATGATGTCTGGATATTCTACCAAAGAATTAAACATCAAACCGATGGCTTTGGTGCAGGCACATCCTCCTCCAGAGACAAAGGAGGAAATCTGGTAACTGACACAGATAACATGCTGAGGATATGGAAAGATCATTTTACCCAACTGCTAGTGTCCGATGTTGGCGGCGAAGAGGATACCGCAGAACCAATCCTGATGATGGTATAGAATGTTTACCACCTAGTCAAAATGAGGTCCAAGTAGCAGTAACCCGACAAAAGAACAAGGCAGCAGGAGCCGACGGGTTAACCGCTGAACTATTTAAGAACGGAGGCGACACGCTGATAAGACGTATGCATCAGCTTATTTGCGCTATCTGACTAGAAGAACGCATTCGCGATGATTGGAACCTCAGCACACTATGTCCCGTACACAATAAAGGAGACAAGACAGAATGTGCCAACTACAGAGGAATAAGTCTCCTCTTCGCATACAAGGTACTCTCGGTCGTACTGTGTGAAAGATTAAAACCTAAAGTCAAGAGATAATTGGGCCCTTTCAATGCGGCTTTAGACCTGGTAAATCCACCCTAGAACAGATATTCACACTGGAAAAGACCCGAGAAGGACAAATCAAAACCTACCATCTCTTTGTTGACTACAAAGCCGCCTTCGATACTCCTTTACGTTCAAAGGTATTTCAAGCCATGTCTGAGTTTGGTATCCCTGTAAAATTAATAAGACTCTGCAGGATGACACTTGCTGATACGCGTTTCTCAGTAAGAATTTGAAAGAATCTCTCCGAACCATTAAATACCAAACGAGGTTTCAGACAAGGAGACAGCCTATCGTGTGATCTCTTTAATATCCTGCTGGAGAAGATTATACGAGTTGCAGATGTGAATAGATATGGCACACTAATCACAAGAGAACACATGCTACTCGCCTATGGCGACGACAACGATATCATAGGTCGGTCACCGGAAGTAGTAACTGCAGCCTTTGAAAGAATTGAGAGTCAGTGAAAATGGGTTTGGTAGTAAATGGAGATAAGACGAAATGGATGGTTTCAACTCCCAAAAATCCTTGCACAACCGAGCAGATCAAGAAAATGGAGGAAGTTAGGAACCACAACTTTGAAACAGTTAGTAACTTAATTTACCTTGGCACCGCCGTAACCGAAACGAATGACACCAGTTTTGAGATTAAGCGAAGAATAATACTGGCAAACAGATGCTACTTTGGATTAAGTAAGCAGTTTGGAAACAAGGCCACCTCTCGACAGACGAAGATTACACTATACAAGACACTGATACTACCCGTGCTGTTATTTGGTTCTGAAGCATGGGTATTTGTGAAAGCAGATGAGGCAGTGCTTGGAGTATTTGAGAGAAAGATTCTTCGTAAAATATATGGACCAGTTTGCATTAATGGAGAATATAGGTGACATATCACCCATGAGCTGTATGACGACGATGGCATAGTAACACGCATCAAAATACAACGGCTGCGTTGGCTAGGTCATTTTGTCAGAATGGATGAAGAAGCTCCAGCAAAGAAGTCTTTTGAAGTCTTTGAAGGTGGTACACGCAAACCGGGAAGACCAAAAGCCAGATGGAAAGATCAAGTGGCGGGAGACACCTCGAAACTTGGTGTCAGAGATTTTAGAATGAGCGCAGAAGATCGAGGCGCTTGGAACGCTATTCTACGTTCGGCTAGTGGAACAAATATTCTGTCATAGCCAATTAGAGTAAAGTAAGCAAAGCGTTGATTGCATGGGTGTTCAGCTGGATGACAGGCTTCGGTTTGATCGACAAGTTAGTTCCGTGATGTCTAAGGTTAGCTTTTCTTTAAGAAGCCTGTATACCGTTTGGCGCGTGCATTAGTTTTGCCGGCTATTTTATATTGTTATTGAAATGTCGGTATCCTATTTTCCTTGTTAATGAATTTAATTTTTGTTATTCTACCAGAACAAATCAGTTGGATCATCCGAGGGTAGATCATTTTTCGAGTAGTACTTTTTTTGTAAGAGTTGCACGTTTGTACGACTCGTTGCCTGCGGATATAGAAATGTCAGTTTCTCAACAAGTTCTTTATCAAATCGTCCTCGTCTACATTTTCAGCGCTTCTAATTTTTGTGTCAAATTGTCAACAACTTTAACTATGTTATATATTCTTACGGATAGTTTTTTTTTTATCGCGTGTATTATTGTTAATTTATTTATTTTTTGATTTTAGTATTACTTATTTTTTCCATATTGTTTAATTCTTTTTTTATTGTTAAGTGATCTTTTTTAGTTATCTTTTTTTTCAATCCGTTTTGTTTATAATTCTTGATAATTTGTTTTTAAAGCCAAGAGTATTATTGTGATTTTTTTGTATATTTTGGTTTAATTATTACTTATTTTGTCACTTTTTTATTATGCTTTAGTCATTTTTTTTTTTTTAGTTTATTACGTTGATCTTTTTTGAGTAGAATTTGTTTTAATCAGTTTCTGCTTATAATTTTTAGTTATTTGTTTTTTATTTGTTATTTAGTTTTATCTAGATTCAGTAAGTGTTAAATTGGTTAAAAAATTTTCCATTTTCTAAGTTCTTAAGTTTTTTTTAATTGAGTAGTTTTTTAACTTATTATAGAAAAGTACGTCTTATGCATGGTGTGAGTGTTTATAGGCCAGATGACTTCGAATATGCCATCGTGTCTTGAAATATCGTTCTTTTAGAAAGCATCCAATGAGATGACAGTAGTCACAAGATCATTAATGCTCTCAGGCAATCTAACTAAATACTAAATCTCCCATGCACATTCCATTAAGTTACAGGGGTACTTCTCTCATATCAATGAGTACAGTCCGATATAAGTTTAAGCTCACTGATAAGGGCCTCACTTTTTTATGATGAGTCCGAACCATGTGACCCATAGCGGCACCACATGAAAGAGAAGCTAAAAGCGGTGGCCTCCCCACAGGCAACCACCAATGACAATACCACCACAACTAAGAAGAAGAGCATAGTTAATATAAAAAAATGAATTTTGAATATTTATTCCAAAATTCTTTTCCAATACATTCGATTAGGTTAGGTTAGGATGAAAATAGGGTGCAGATATTAATCCGCCCCATGCCACTATAAACATACACCTTAGCCAGTAATCGGCTTGTTGTGCGCTCTAAATACTAAAAAAGTAATCACGAAAAAGAAAATCTGAGTTAAGAATTCCGTACTACTTACAAAATCCTTAATTGTTTTACATGCTACGCCCCAAAGTTGGTTCATGTCTGGCATTGTGTCCCCACATAAGTGGCAGTATCTGTTAGACGAGAAAGCCAGGCAATGACATAGGAGACCCCCAGGCCCACTCTGTGAGCTCTTATTTGATCGAACATGTATGTAAGGTAAGGAAAGCCTTGTGGATACAGAAAATGACAATGAATAAAGCACACATTACATAAGGTGAAATAGCACCTTAAATAAACTGCTGCAATTGTTGCTGTCTTTTTACCAATATATAAGGTGTCAATAAAACAAGTATCATCTAGCTGTCATTTCTAGTTTAACAGATATACCAATGTGAACCTGATAACAATCCGTGTAAATAATCCTTTTATGGTCACATAACCTTATATCAGGAGATTGATCTATATGCCAGTTATATCGAAATATGGTCCGGTCTCAACAATATTGGGCAAGCATATTTAGGGGTCTAATCGAGAGGTAAATAAGATAAACCACTTACTGTAAAAAAATGTGTAAGATGTGGAAAATCTGTTGTTTTAGCGGGATGGTGTATAATGCAACAAAGCCCAAGCCATGACCATTCTTTTCCGAAACAACTTTGTGCAAGTTTTATAACTTGATGCTGATAGTTGCCAATGTGGTATGAAACAAAGCACTCGATTATGTTTTTAGATATATACTAAACCTTTCCGGTGGCTCACGTGCTACATGGCTTAAAGTGTCTGGATATTGAGTCGAAAGTCTAAGTTTATATTCAGCAAGGGTAAGAAAAAGTATCTACCAGCTTTTGTAAGATTTGTGAACGTTTACGCCATGTAAATGATTACAACAAAATTTGCCTAAGCACATATGTAAATTCTAATACACTCCCAACTTCTATTGGAAGCAACATAGTAAATTTTAAACTACAATAATATAAACATTGATAGCAAATTAATAAAATAATAAAATGCACTTACTTTGATTAATTCTAACAAACGGCCAAGCAATAATTTCCAATTAAAAATAGCAAAAAAAAACTTGAATATACGGTGCAATTGTGGATAACGATTCTTTTATGCAACAAAACAATTTAATTTTTCTCCAAGATAATTGTTAACAATGTAATTTAGTTCCATTGGTTGTATTTAAAAACAAAAGTATTATTTATGCTCAGCCAGCGGCATGAATTTCAAATTGTGGTCATTCACAATTGTCAAAATGACAAATGAAGGCTGCTGAAGCTGTTTACAGTTGGATTTCAATTTGTGTGTTTGTATGGGAGAGACAAGGATGACACCTATTCACAGGCAATGCAATTTTCAATTATTTTTTTATCGCGTTCACGTTTTTCTTGTTAATTTATGTCAAGCTAGACATTAGAAATAAGTATATCTTTCGGTTTAGTTAAACCATCGACAATAAATGAGATTTTTTCGGTAAGATATACGGTTAAACACCAACTCGAAATGTAATGTAATGCTAATGCAACCACTGCTTATAATTTTTACCGAATATAAAGGCAACGGAAAGAACAAAGAGTTAAAAGAAATAAGTGATCAGAAAAACACAACAAAACTCATTGACAGCCGCAACACATTGAGCTCTCAAAGGAGGTCGTACAAACTTAAGAATTATTTGTACAACAAATTGATATATTTTACGAATTAATAAGTCATAACACCAAGGTGTATTTATAGAAGGTAGTAGCACGTCTTCATGCAGGATGCTCCTAAAACCTCGTGTACACTACACTTTAAATCTGAATTTAATGGCTCGATCATCTGTTTTCCCTTTATAAAATCAGCTGACGAGAGTCTTTAACTCAGAGTTAATGAGCAGTGTTAACGGGGATAATTGTACCATGGTCTTCATGGTTATAATCATGACGTATTGTAATAACCAGGTAGTTTACCGTAAACAACTGAGTACAATTTGTTCTCGCGAAGTGCACCATCTGTCAACGAGTTTTGGTTGTGTGTGTGTATTACAGTTAAGAACTATAACACACACAATGAAAAATGGAGCGAACTAGTAACATACACAAAATCAGAGTTGCACTTTTCACTGATTTTGACAGATAGTGCACTCAATATTTTGTTGTTGGGCAACTGTCACAATGAATATATCTTGGTTATAATCAAGCGAAATAATTAAAGGTGGTCTCATTTATACAACAACCACAAATTATATTATGCAGTCTGCCATCTTGTCATCAAACTGATCGGTATCTTGCCAACACACGGAAACAAATTTGTGTGCGTGTGTGTACATTAGCAGAGAATATGCAAGAAAGAAGATAGCAAAGAAAATGCACACAAACATTTTACATCTTAATACTGTCAAACTCTACCGGCTGTTAACAGCTGTTCGCGTGAGATCCTCTTATTAAACCCGCTTATTAAAATGCCGATCACTAGCCTGCCAGTTTGAAGGTATTAAGATGTCAATTCTGTGTTTACATTCACAGCAAACAGCCCCATTTTGTTGCACGTTCTCGTTTGTGTTTCTCTTTCTATCATTTTACCTGCATATATACACACATGAATGCAAGTTTCACTATACAGAACTTCATTTTAGTACTATATGGTGCAGTGCTTGAAAATGACATCTATTCAGGACAACATAGATCTGGATAAATTACCAGTGCTTTTTACTTATGTAAAACATGTCTTCAGGATTACCATGATATATTTTTCACAAATAAGATCGGCCGCCCACAGAAATATTCTATTGTGAAAGGCAAAATAAAATTAAAACCAATTGCGTTAATCAAAACCAAAATTGCGTACACAAAATTTAATACTTCTATGACAACACAAAATTTTTGCAAATTTAATTTATGAATATTACAATTATTTTCTCTTTTTTCCTTGCATTGTTTTGACAGGTTGGCAAATGGCGTTCTCAGAAAAAAAAATATTTACTTAAATTTGACTAATTAAACATGGTATTGATTTATAAAAAAATTATTAAATGCTTTCATAATTGTTGACATTGAAATTCGATTTCCCATATCATATCATATCATGCTATGTGATCGGTAAAAATACGAATGTTTAGCAAATTTTTAATTGTATGAATTAAAATTGTTATTTAATAATATAAACGGTGTTCACCAAATCAAAATCCTTTTTTTTTCTCTGGTAAGGTTGTTGAAAGTCCATACAAAAAAATAAACGGAAAATATTGATGAAAAGTCACTCACACAGGATTTACTGAATAAGGTTAAGCCAAGCGATCAGCTGACACACAATATTTTTAAATTTTGGCAGTACTTGGCATTGAGGATGTCAACTTGTTCCCTTTTAACATTCATTCGTTGTTTACGGTTTCTCCTATTTGATGACATTTTCAATCGGCAGGATTTGACATCCTTAATGATATTCATGGGGCCTATCCACTTTACGTTTTCGCAAGTGACCTAACCTCCTATCAGTGAATCCTGTCATTTGTGTGTACGCATGCACGTATTATTGTTAAGAACCACAACACACACACAAACAACTAACCTGTCGTGTTCCCAAGGGTCCACGTTGCCGTTGGAGTGAGGAGTCGAACTGGCGGGCGCTGGTCGCTGGCATTCGAGCACCGGCTTTTGGCTCAGTCTTTGGGGCGCGGTTCTTTGCCAATCCAACCCTCTGGCAAGGTGACAAAAAAAACAAAATAAACAACCAGCTGTCGGTGGTACGAAACGGACGACAATAGAACATTAACAAAACACCCACTGGAACGAACTGGAGGACATTACGGCTGTGGAATTGCCTGGCGCCTAAAATCCTTCATGGCGCCTCAGGACTTTGCCCACCCCAACCATGGCACCCCTCGTCCTGTAATATTAAGGGTACCCCGTAATCCATCACCTGTCTATCTTTGCCGCTGCTCAGTCACTTACCCCATATTCCGATGCTTTAGCCTTCCATCATCCTTTAGAAATCACCAAGGCAAGTGTTTTTGATAATCATTCTTGTACAGATTTCAGTATTTTATTGAGTAAGTCAACGAATATTCACATGGTAAATAATGTAAAAAAAAACAAATAATCAAAAAGGCAAAATTCAATTACAAAAAAAACAAGATTTAGAATATAAAGAATCGTTTTCAAGCAAACATGAAATATATTAGATTTTGAAGGCAAACGTTAACACTGCTTCTACACATTGCCATTCACAAAGACAATATTAACAATCTTGAAATTTTTCTCTATTTTCAGAAGAATGGGTCGGTCGCCTCGTCAGCTCTAGATGGATGACCAAGAATCGCCAAAACGGTACTGCGGCCTTGATGCTGGCCTCTGCGGCCAATAAGGTCTCTTCAAGTTCTCGTCGGTCCGTCCGTCTGGTTTTCGGTGAGTATTGTCAAGTTTTAAGTGTATTTGTCGCAGTCTGTTTTTCTTGTCTAAAAAAGTATTCTATGTTTCTTTTAGGGTCTTTTTTTTTGTTGTGCTACCTTTTTAGCACCGTAGGACCAACATCGGCTGATTGGAGGACGAAAATGTCCTTTAACTGCGTTGCTACCTAACCTAACCATGAGCTCATGTTTGGTTATAGCCTGTAACCCAAACAACGGGTGAGTAAAAAAAAGCACTAATGTTGCCCCTACCTAATCTATTTCGATTGTATACTTTAATACAAAAAAACCCTTTTTTAAACAAAAATAAAGCAGTCCAAGGGTCGAACGTCAGTAAAGCAGTTTGGTTTGCTAGTCTGGAGAAACTAAAAAGAGTACCTTAGGAACGCTGGGGAATGCAACAGCGTCTGGATCCCTCGCTGGTGGATGATGTGCGTTGCGGATGTGGCGGTGACCAGTGTGGCGGTGACCAGGGTGTCGGTAGCCGATGTGGCGGTTGTTGATGCCGCGGTTGGTGATGGAAGCCTTCTTCTTTGTGCGGCAGTGGAGGTGGAGGAGGCGTGGATTTTGATTTTTATGTTTTTGACTTTTAGTTTTGAAATGTCCACTTGTTTATTTTAATTTTAATTTCTATTTCTTTTCAGGTTTTTAATATATTCCTTTTTTCAGGTATTTAACGTTCATTTCATTTCAGATTTTTGACAAAGTTTTTCTTCTCTTTTTTTTTACGTTACCATTTCAATTGGCTCTTTATGTATCGTCTCTTCACTTTTCAGGCATTTCAAATTTTCTATTTCTTTTTTTTTTTTTAAAAAAACTGTCCTTTTTATTTTGTTTAAATCCGTTTTTTTCACATTCATATGAATTTAAATAAAACACATTTACCAAATTTATTTCTGGTCTTTTCTTTTACGTATTTTTCTTGTTGATCACTCCACCTCCGTACGCTGCCAAGTCCCAATCGAAAAAGAAAGAAGCTTCCTTGGGTCACCGGCCGGCTTGGCTTGGATTCGCCTCCATCATCAAATTTGACTTCCAGCGGGCACCAACAAAACATATGGTGGTAGCCATAATTGTCAATTGGTGTCAGCTGGCTGTCTCTTTCGTTGACAGAGGCGAATCAAAACCATCAGATGGCGCTGGCGGTCTTCTATCCGCTAACAGATGTCGCTAGGGTCGCACATTAGGCCGCACACTACAAACCAAACCATCCTTTGAACATCACTGTTAAAGGATGGGAGGGAGAAAAATAACAATTTCTCTCAGTGTATTCCATGCCATAAAGTGTATATGCTCCTTACGCCAAACCTATCTCACTGTGTGTAGGTCCCATTAATAATGTGTAAGTCTTCCTCAACTAGTATACCTTGAGTTAACCATTTTTATACCTTACGGATATACCTTCATCAAATTAATTGGAAGCAATTGCAGCAGACGGACGACGCGGGAAATAATTTTCACCAACAAAGCAAAAAAAAAAGGTAAGTATTGTAAAAAAAAATGTGTTAAATCAAAAGCTAGTAATAAAAAAAAAATGATTGTTCAGTGTCCCGAAGTGCGTGCCCAACATTATAGAAATAAATAACAAGAAAATTGTGACCGGCGGGCCAAAGTGTTTGTGCGTGTGTGCCAATGAACGGCAAAGTAAAAAAACAAAAACTACGCCTTTTACAACGTACTGGCCCACAAAATAAATAAAATGAAAAGAAATCATCAATGCCACATGCCCCTTGTCGCCAGTGGTAGTGAAAATATAAAAAAAAACAATGCAAAAATAATTAAATGTGCTCTGAGCCCTGTGTGTGTGATTGAAAGAAACAAACCGGCAAACACAATCACCGGCGTCGGCGTATATCTGATTTCATGAATGAAATGGTGAAAAAACAATATTCCAAATGAAACGCCTTGCAAATCGGAAAAAAAATTTAAAAAAAAGGTAAAGTGAAAATAATTGCGGTTCGAATGGTGAAATAAAAAAGAATCCTAACCACAATTTAAAAAAAACTCCAACCAACGTGGTAAAAGAAACGGTTCATTATGTGACAGTGTGCGTGATTCCATGAATATGAGTGCGTGTGTTATAATGAAATCACATGATCGTACGGTACCCCTGCCATTGTGTGTAAGCCACTCAATTCATGAATGGTGGTGGGGGTACTAAGAAGTGACTCAATGACTTTCAAACCAAATGTCCTCAAAAATTTTCGGTGGCCATAACGAAAAAGGTGAAGTGACGTTATTGTGATTGAATTTAAAGTGTCATGGTTCTACACAAAAGAAAATGGTCTTGATATAAAAACTCAAAAGCGAACTTAGTTCGGCAAAGTTACCAAAAGAAAATTAATAAGAAGGGAAATTATGGAAAATAACTCAATGAGGAAAATTACAAAAATGCACGAAAAATGTGAAAAAACCAAATTCTGCCAAGAAAATGAAAAAAACAAAAAAAAATTAAGAATTTTGTGTGAAAATTTGAAAAAAAAAAAAGAAAAGAAATAATAATAAAAATAAGGAAAACGGAACAAAGAAAAATAAATTTCTCTGAAAACGGAGCGATATTAATATAGCCGAAAACAAAATTTTAAATAGAAATGCAGAACAAAAAAGTTTTTGTCTTTTCCTTAAGCTGGCAAAAAAAAACAAGCAAAAAAACTTATGAAAAACTAAAATAAAATTGCGTGTTCTACTCGAAAAACAAAAAAATCAGGGCCAATAGGAGGGAATTTTAAAATATCAGAAAATCTTAAAAAAACACTAAAGTGAAAAAGAAATTTATCCAAAAAAAATCCTTCAAACAAAACAAACCACTTTCATAACTAATTTGATCTTTTCTTCTTGTCTATCTTTCCAGGAAACCCACGTCATGGACCTGCGAACTCGCAACGGCTGCCTCGCTTGAGAGCATGAGCCATGCCATTTGTGGTCTAACGCTGTGGTGTGCCCAAGATAAACGAACTGGTAAGTATCAAATAGATGGTGCACCTTGGTGTATCCTCTATGACTTCTCCTAGCCGCCTCTCATCACTCACCACGGCATCCCTCGCCCCATGTCCAAGATGCCATAGCGATAGAAAGACGGGTCGACCCGACATACACCGAGGTCGTCAAGAGGCTCTACCGTGGTTGAGTGATCTCCTGGGGCCGGCATCGAGAGATGACAATCTCTCGTCCGGACAAAACGCCTTCCGCCGCAACTCGCGTTCCATGTCCAAGATGCCATAGTGATAGAAAGACGGGTCACCCATTGCGAGGTTGACAGCGAGCTCTCCGGCGGTCGAGGCACCCCAGAGGTTGGCAGAGAGAAGTAGCACGAATCAGCGCGTAATCTTGCGCACATCACACCACGGGACCCCTCTTGGCGGTTCAGCACTCGCGAGAGCGTAAGACCACGAGTCCACTCCAACAACCTCACCTGGACCATACGGGTAAGTCCATGGTAAGTATTAACACCCTTTTACAGCGCCACCCTAAATCAAAAATTGCAAATATACACCCCATTGCACAATTTGTGCACTCGCCCAAGGATGTAAGCCCATGGCTTGGAAATATACGCACACTTGTATATTTGCCCACTACTGCCTTGAACACACACACACACCCACCATTCGAGATGAACCTGAGGTATAATATGGGCACGAGGCAAAAATCATTCGGACCTCTGCAACGATCACCACTTAAGTTAAGTATAAATCATAAAATACAATTCAAATCTAAATTCTCTTCTAATTCATTTAGGTCATCTTATGCTACAGTTTACCACAAGACGACGGCTGTTCTACAGCTTGTTCCTTACTGCTATAGAGATCCCTGGGACTTAATTCCTCTGCTATCTATCACAGGTGAGTATGTAATTCAATTCATATCTATCATATCTTAACCTATTTCCCCATAGGGTACAACTAAAACTAACTAAACCTACATTAGACCATGGCTTAATATTGGAAACTCCCAGCTACGGAAATGGAATTTCAGGTGAGTGATTTAATGCTTGTGTGAGCTGTCAACCGAAAATTTGCCTCTATTGGCCAAAGAATTTCACTCTTTTTTACATGTGGCTCAGAAGGAACCCCTTGACCATTTGTGAGTGTTAGAGTGTGAAAATGTGTCGTTGCCATTATTGTTTCAAGTCTCTTGCGTGATAGACCCCTATCGGTTTGCCGTCTAGGTTTTCGATTTCGTATAGACTACGGCCTATTGCCCGCACAATCCTGCACTTCAAATACTTCTGGCAAAGCTTGGCATTTATGTTTTTCCCAAAATCGCTAAGTTGATGGTTGCGATGAAATACTTCCTGGCCTGGATAAAATTTTACCTCTCGCGCGCGGGTATTGTATTTTGTAGACCGCTCTTTGTAACTTTTTTCGAGATTCTTTCGAATTTCTTCTCTGACTAACTCCAAATGAGTAGCTTTGGGCAAAGCGTTAAATTCTGGGTCCCTCATTGAAGACAATTGCTTAGCCAAGCGATAGACACTTCCATGTGTCACCATATTCGTGCCAAAAAGCGCGAAATAAGGCGTCATTCCAATTGACGAGTGCACAGATGAACGCAAAGCACACTCTATAGCTGATAGGTTTTGGTCCCATTCCCTCTGGTCGCCATCCAAATAAGACCTAATAGCCGCCAAAATCGACTGGTTTACCCTTTCGGATGCGTTCGCCTGCGGCGAGTACAGTCCAGTCTTATAATGAATTACTCCCTGCACGTCTAAGAAGTTGGAAAAATCTTTCCCCACGAACTGTTTTCCATTGTCCGACATGACAATTTCTGGAACTCCAAATTTGTGAAACACCTCACCGGTCAAAAACTTAATTACGTTTCTCGAGGTGGCCTTGGACATGGGCTTCAACAGCACGAATTTAGTGACGTGATCAAGGACTATAAAAATGTATGAATTACCGGCCTTCGACCGGACGTACGGCCCTAGGAAGTCTACATAAATCTTCTGAAAAGGTTTGTCTATTTTGTACTCTGGTCCCATAGGCTGTTGCATATTTTGATAATTGGGCTTAGCCCCTTTACAGATCTCACACCTCTTTATGAAATCACGGACCTGTGCACTCATGTTTGGCCAGTAGTACAGCTCTCGTAACCTTTTCAGAGTTCTATGGAAACCTCCATGTGCCGCCGTAGTCGGTTCATGTGCCTTTGCTATGGTGTTTGTCGTCAACCGTGATGGAACCCATAGCTTCCAAACATAATCCTCGCATGGCATGTCCACAGTCACAGGGATTGTCCTTTTGTAGATGAGGCCGTCCTTAACCATCAGGTCTGGCAATGATTCTCCGTTGTCGGAGATAGTTTTTATTTTGTCCAAATACTCGTCATCTTTGAACTCGTCTGCGTCGAGATCCACAAGGCTGGCAAATTCTTCGCATAGCTCCTCCAAATCCAATCGCGATAGAGTGTCTGGGACCACGTTCTGGCTTCCTTTGCGGTGTTCTATGCCGAAGTTGTGACCCTGGAGCAACAAGCTCCATCTAGCCAATCTCCCACCGAGCTCTCTGTTGGACATTAGCCACTTCAACGAAGAGTGGTCCGTAATCACAGTAAATGGCATTAGCTCAATGTAGGGTCGGAACTTCTTTATGGCCATCACCACAGCCAGACACTCACGCTCGGTCACAGAGTAATTCTTTTGCGCCGGTGTTAATTTCTGGGACATGAAGGCAATCGGGTGCTCGCTTCCATCTTCGTCCTTCTGAAAGAGAACTCCCCCAATTCCCACATCCGATGCGTCACACTGGACGAAAAACGGCTTGGCAAAATCAGGATGTCGTAAAACGGGACTTTGGGTGAGTGCGTCCTTCAATTTCCGGAAGGCCACCCTGGCTTCCTCACCGAACGCAAAAGTCTTACTCTTTTTGAGCGTTTGGAATATCGGTGCTGCTATTGTCGCATAGTCCGGGATGAATCGGCGATACCATCCGGTCATGCCAGTGAATCTCCTGACCTGCCTCACAGTTTTGGGGTAGTCACACTCCAGTATGGCGGACACTTTCTCGGGGTCTGGCTTCAATTTTCCTTCCCCGACAATGTAGCCCAAATATCTGAGCTCCCGAAAGCAAAATTTCGATTTGGCAACGTTGATTGTAAGTCCGGCATTCGTCAAGGCTTTCGCCACTTGCGCCAACAGCTCCAAATGGGTCCTGAAATCGGGTGACACTATGAGTAAGTCGTCCAAGTAGACGAACACTCGCTCCCGCAGATGCCCTGGGATGACCTTGTCCATTAATCGACATAACCTTTGGGCCGCATTACACAGCCCAAAAGGCATGACTGTGAAATGGTACAAGGGTCTTCCCGGCACGGTGAACGCCGTCTTCTCCCGGCTTTTTATCTCGAGAGGGATCTGCCAGAACGCATCTTTCAGATCCACACTCGAGATAAAATGCGTGTCTCCCAGCCTACTCAGCAGGCCTTCAATATTCGGAAGTGGGTAGGCATCTTTTACCGTGAGGGCATTGAGCTTCCTCGCATCGAGGCACAATCGGTTTTTAGCGCCCTTGCGCACCAAGGTAACCGGGTTGTTCCACGGGCTTTGACTCTGCTCAATGACTCCCATGGCAATCATCCTATCCAGCTCCGAATACATCAGTTGCTGAACGGCAGGAGATACGGGATAATGCCTCTGTTTGACGGGTTCAGCCTCTGCGGTATCGATACTGTGTTCCTCCAATAGTGTCTTCCCCAGGCCCCTCACCTCAAATGACGGAAACATAGAGATGACCTCGTCTAGGCGTAGCTTCTCTTCACTCCTCAAGCAGTGTTGCGATGGGTCTTTCGGCTTGTCTTCTTCTTCCTCCAAGCTTAAGCTCTCAATGGTGGCTACTAGTTTAAACTTCTTCATGAAGTCAACACCAAGGTATAACGCTTTACCCAAAGTTGGTATTAAAAAGAATGTAACTTCCTCTTCAGACTTTTTCACTTTTATCTTTGCCCTTATGCGCCCCACAATCGCGTGCGGAGTCTCATCGGCGGTCATAATGACAGATCTATATGGAAATATGGGCAGCCCTATTTTCTCCACCAACTCCAAGCACCCTTTCCCTAGACATGTAACGGTGGCACCGCTGTCCAATAAACCTTCTACTTCCTCTCCTGCAATCTTTACGCGCATATAGAGCCTTGTATCTTCGCCCTCGTACAAAGTGGCTGAAGCAATTTCTTGCCTGAGAGCTTTCCTTCGCCTATAACGTTCTCTAGCTTTATCTATACGTGTCACCTTTTCTACAATCTTTTTCCTTTCAAGCTGAACTTCTTCAGCAAATATCCTCTCTCGAGCTTCGTTATATTCCTGCATTCTGATATGCCATGGCCTAATTTCCTTAAGTCTAATATTCAATTCAATATTCTCACCACCACCCTTAATGCTATTATTACTTAAAATAGTTATTTTGGTAGAACCTGTCTGTTCCTCGCCTAGTTTTTGGGTTCCTTTTGGGGGTTCATGTTGTTCGGGCGCGTCTCCCCCTTCATCGTGCCCGCATATCGGTTTCCCCTACATCTGGTACAATTCGGCTTGACTACGTTCTCCATGCCACACCCATAGCAGAACAGATTTCGGGTCGTGGAGGGGCAGTCCATAAAGCTATGCCCTTTTTGCTTACAGTTCCAGCACACGTAGTTTGCTTGTCGACTGATGGCTTCAACTTCCAGCTCTTCGGGTGGTTCCTCAAATTCCAGCTCGTTTACCCGCGGTGCGAATTGTTGCCTGTGCGCTTGTGCCGCTTGCCTTTGGTTACTTAGCAGCAACTCTGCTTTCCTGCATTCCTCGCGGAAATGTTGCAGGCCATACATACGTATGGGGAACACTAAGGCGGCCATAGGTGGCTTTAGATTGCTTTTCATCATCTCCACCATTACTTGCTCATCCATGGGCTTTCTCTGCTGGTGGCGCAAGCGCAGCATGGCGTTGCAGAACTCTTCGAAAGACTCATGGGCACCCTGTCGACGGTCCATCATTTTACGCTGGATATCGAAATCGCTCTCAAATTTTCTGAATTGGGCTAAGAAAGCTTCTTTGAGTTCTGGGAAGCTTCGAATGTGGTCTAGTCTGCGCTGCATCCAGTACCAGTCCTCTGCTGGCCCCTCTAGGAACTGGGGAAACTTCACCAGAATCTCTTCCCAATCGCATTGGTAATCGGCCCTTAACTACTCCAGTCTGAACATGAAATCTTCAGCCCCAATCGTCTTCGAAGTGCCATCAAATTTTAGCCTCCATTTCTCGACATCGAACTTTCTCGCTGCACTCCGGTATGTAGCTGCAGGTGACTGTGCTGCCTGCGCCTGGTACCCATATGCCGGCTGCGACGGAGGTAATCCTACCCCCATCGTTTGCGTTAGTGGCCTCGATCGGTCGAGCGGTTGCTCATGCGGCAAGTAAGCATTACTTGATGCCATTTGATATTGGGGTTGCGACCATCCTTGGGACGGAGGTGCATAAGCATGTGGCGCTGGCTGTTGCTGATTCGAACCCATGTAGTTAAGCGGTTGCTGGTGGTCACTAGCTCCGGGCTGGGCTCTAGGCAAATCCTGGGCTTGCTGGATAACCTGCGCTTCTGCACGTGCTTGAACTGGGCTTGGCAACGTATTCCGATTAGCTGCACTGTTTAAGTTGGCCATGCTCTGCTGTACCAGTTGTGGCACCAATAATCTTAATTTCTCGTCGAGCAGACGAATCATCTCCATTTGGCCTACACCAATCGCGGAATCAATAACGTGCTGCAAATGCTCGTCTGCATGCGTCTCACGCCTGGCCTCTTGGTTTTGCCTTACCGCCTCTTGCCTCTCCAGGTTTATATTTCGGGCTGTCAGGCTGCTGAACTCTGGCGTAGTTGGCGTCGAATTCAATGTGTCTGACACCTGTGTTACTGACACAGCTGGGCTTGAAACGGCTGAAGTGACCATCATTGCGTTGGCTACGCTTGTTGTTGTTGTGCTGGCTGTAGCCTGTGTAGTTGTAGTTGTTGACGTAGTTGTCGTTTCCATTTGAAGGCTGTTCGGAACAGAAGGTTCAATGGAATAACTATTCGCTCTAGTGACTACCATTTAAAAACTAAAAATCCAATGATGCAAATTCAAAATATAATACCCCAAAAACTCAAAAAATAAAGAACTAACTTCTATTATATCCTTCTAGGTTCGTATCCAAAATATGTTATCACGGATGGGGTTAGTGACTTACAGCTGCGGCTTCATAAACAGTTGATAAAAATTGGCAATTCCACACATAACAGGTAATGGCTATACACTCAAAACAATCAATTTCTCCAAAAATTAATCATTCTTGAAATTTTCAGGTGTCTATATTGTCCATTGCTGTTGATTGGTAATTGGGATCGTGACTGCTGCCTTCGGACTGTGCTCCATGGCGACTACATAAAGCTTTGCAAGTCTTTACCATGTAGGACTCACAGGAGCTAGGATTTAAATTTATTCGGAATCGGACGGACAGGCAGAAAGTCATAATTTGGGCTATTGGCTTTAAAACTATTGTGGAAGAAGGTGGAAAGTGTCTACCATTGTCTCCCGAGGAAGTCGCATGGCTCATCTGGACTCACAGCCACTTCGACACCAGACTTACTTCCCATGGAGGCTTTGGACGACACTCTGTTAATACAAAGTATCAGTGCCTCTTCAAGCTTAGACGTCGCACTCGACTAGCTTGTCTTATAATCAAACTGCTGTCGGGACTTACGCAAAACATAGAAGAAAACCACAAACACAAATATTAACAGCCACACAATTGAAACGGTCAACCCGATTGCTCGGGCCCCACGTTGGGCGCCATTTTTTGTCGTGTTCCCAAGGGTCCACGTTGCCGTTGGAGTGAGGAGTCGAACTGGCGGGCGCTGGTCGCTGGCATTCGAGCACCGGCTTTTGGCTCAGTCTTTGGGGCGCGGTTCTTTGCCAATCCAACCCTCTGGCAAGGTGACAAAAAAAACAAAATAAACAACCAGCTGTCGGTGGTACGAAACGGACGACAATAGAACATTAACAAAACACCCACTGGAACGAACTGGAGGACATTACGGCTGTGGAATTGCCTGGCGCCTAAAATCCTTCATGGCGCCTCAGGACTTTGCCCACCCCAACCATGGCACCCCTCGTCCTGTAATATTAAGGGTACCCCGTAATCCATCACCTGTCTATCTTTGCCGCTGCTCAGTCACTTACCCCATATTCCGATGCTTTAGCCTTCCATCATCCTTTAGAAATCACCAAGGCAAGTGTTTTTGATAATCATTCTTGTACAGATTTCAGTATTTTATTGAGTAAGTCAACGAATATTCACATGGTAAATAATGTAAAAAAAAACAAATAATCAAAAAGGCAAAATTCAATTACAAAAAAACAAGATTTAGAATATAAAGAATCGTTTTCAAGCAAACATGAAATATATTAGATTTTGAAGGCAAACGTTAACACTGCTTCTACACATTGCCATTCACAAAGACAATATTAACAATCTTGAAATTTTTCTCTATTTTCAGAAGAATGGGTCGGTCGCCTCGTCAGCTCTAGATGGATGACCAAGAATCGCCAAAACGGTACTGCGGCCTTGATGCTGGCCTCTGCGGCCAATAAGGTCTCTTCAAGTTCTCGTCGGTCCGTCCGTCTGGTTTTCGGTGAGTATTGTCAAGTTTTAAGTGTATTTGTCGCAGTCTGTTTTTCTTGTCTAAAAAAGTATTCTATGTTTCTTTTAGGGTCTTTTTTTTTGTTGTGCTACCTTTTTAGCACCGTAGGACCAACATCGGCTGATTGGAGGACGAAAATGTCCTTTAACTGCGTTGCTACCTAACCTAACCATGAGCTCATGTTTGGTTATAGCCTGTAACCCAAACAACGGGTGAGTAAAAAAAAGCACTAATGTTGCCCCTACCTAATCTATTTCGATTGTATACTTTAATACAAAAAAACCCTTTTTTAAACAAAAATAAAGCAGTCCAAGGGTCGAACGTCAGTAAAGCAGTTTGGTTTGCTAGTCTGGAGAAACTAAAAAGAGTACCTTAGGAACGCTGGGGAATGCAACAGCGTCTGGATCCCTCGCTGGTGGATGATGTGCGTTGCGGATGTGGCGGTGACCAGTGTGGCGGTGACCAGGGTGTCGGTAGCCGATGTGGCGGTTGTTGATGCCGCGGTTGGTGATGGAAGCCTTCTTCTTTGTGCGGCAGTGGAGGTGGAGGAGGCGTGGATTTTGATTTTTATGTTTTTGACTTTTAGTTTTGAAATGTCCACTTGTTTATTTTAATTTTAATTTCTATTTCTTTTCAGGTTTTTAATATATTCCTTTTTTCAGGTATTTAACGTTCATTTCATTTCAGATTTTTGACAAAGTTTTTCTTCTCTTTTTTTTTACGTTACCATTTCAATTGGCTCTTTATGTATCGTCTCTTCACTTTTCAGGCATTTCAAATTTTCTATTTCTTTTTTTTTTTTTAAAAAACTGTCCTTTTTATTTTGTTTAAATCCGTTTTTTTCACATTCATATGAATTTAAATAAAACACATTTACCAAATTTATTTCTGGTCTTTTCTTTTACGTATTTTTCTTGTTGATCACTCCACCTCCGTACGCTGCCAAGTCCCAATCGAAAAAGAAAGAAGCTTCCTTGGGTCACCGGCCGGCTTGGCTTGGATTCGCCTCCATCATCAAATTTGACTTCCAGCGGGCACCAACAAAACATATGGTGGTAGCCATAATTGTCAATTGGTGTCAGCTGGCTGTCTCTTTCGTTGACAGAGGCGAATCAAAACCATCAGATGGCGCTGGCGGTCTTCTATCCGCTAACAGATGTCGCTAGGGTCGCACATTAGGCCGCACACTACAAACCACAGATTATATGTTTGTTGGGCAACTGCCACTACCTGTAAATGAATATATCTTGATCATTTTCTTGTAAACAATAGAAAAAAATTGAAGCAAATTTGCATTTGCATTAATTTTTCGTGAAGTAATGGTTCTTGAAAAAGGTTCCATGTACAAAACTTCCTAAAATTAGGAAATAATTAATACAAATGTCTTTAAAATAATATTACTTGCCTTACTCGCCGTTTGACGGTATTAAGATGATAGATTTTTGCTTGCATTCTCTTTGTTGTTATCTTCTTCTCCCCTCATGTACGCACACGTACACACACACGCACACAAATTTCTTTGCGTGTGTTGGAAAAAGTACGATCAGCTTGGTAACAAGATGGCAGATTGCACCATATGATTTGTGGTTATTGTACAAATGAGACCAACTTTAATTGTTTCGCCATGAGTTGCACTAATCACTGATTTTGACAGATAGTGTACTCAATGTTGAAAACATCCCCTACGTTATTTTTACATCGCACCATAGGAGATTGTTATCATTCGACACACTCTCAAAATATATTTTTTTTACCACAATTAAAATAATTGTTTGTACACACACAATCTTGCCTTCATGCTACACAAGGATTAATTGCTAGCCGTTTCGATGTCATCCCCTCCTGTCTCGATTGTGGCAGGGGGATATTCAGTCTCCTGCAATCCGACAGACTTTAGCGATGTGGTCGATAGTTTTTCAGGCAAGTGTTCAGCAACAACTGCTGAGTCGTGTCCTGATTCCCCAACCCCACCGCTTTTATATACCTTCAGTTTCAACTTGTTGAATCCGTAGGATACAATCCCTTCAGACTGGATAAGGTCTGCGAGACAGCCGGGGTTTAGTACGAATACTGCATGTCTCCGGTCACGGTCCGGTCATCAGCCTTATCCAATCTTCCAGTCGGTGGTTGAAAGATTGGGATTACATTCCCTTAGTCTTGCAAGTATCACCTCAGGATCTAAGGGAATCCTTGGTATCCAAGCATGCGCCATTGGTCGAGAAGGAATATCTTCCTTCTTGACTAAATCTAGTGCTGCACCTGGCCAGATCTGACCAATCTTTTTTAGCGCACAACGATATATTTCAATTGAGCGTTGATCGCCGGAGGCAATTTGTCTGTATTGGCCTCAATACCAGCCTGCATTGTCACAAACTGGAGGAGACCCAGGAAATTCCGCAAGGACATCGGAGTATACTGATGACAGTCCATTGACTATCCCACTCCAATTATTCCTAGGTATGCAGCCCTGTTCTTCTCCCTTGTCGACAACTGCCATCACCAAACTGTCCCTAGCGACATTAGCAAAGGTTCTTGGACCAATCTTACTGTTGTTCGCCGTAGTTATTTTAGGCATGGGATGCCCTCCAGGTGACCTCAGCATTTTGGCTGACTGCGGTGCAGTTTCCGAATCTAGACGTGTAGTCTTTGGGGTAGCCTGTGCAGCAAATTCTCGAGCCGAATTTAGGGAATCTCTCTCCCGATCAGTGAGAGTCTTTGGATCATTCGCACCAAGCCTCTCAATATTCCAACCTCTTAAAGAGCGTGTTGGTTTGCCGGGGAAGGCAAATGGCCTAGGTAAATTATAGGCATGCGAAGAAGGAATAGGTTCGGCCTTGTCCTTTAGACTCGAAGCAGGTATCTTCGTCAAAAGCCCCCAGTCGGCTTGTGTAGCCTGGAGCAACCGCTCCACCAGTCGAGGTTTCAGTAGCAGACAACATGCTACGGCCTGGTCTTTGGAGTCCATTCTAAGCCTACTCCCGAGCATTAGATCTGCCGCTCCACTAGAAACAGACGCAGATCATCAACCGCCTAATGGATACCTCTATCGCAGCTATCCTTGAGTGACTTAAATTTTTCTTCCAAAAATAATGACCTATTAAGAGTCAAGACCGGTACTATATTCGGCTTTCGCGTTCAAACTCATATACAAATAATATAAGGGAAAAATTGGCCAAAATGTGTTCGTTTCGTAATAACTTGTTTTTTCATCTAGGGAAAATTTACATTTCGGGACGTCCATTGAGAGCACAACCACAACCAAATAAACGCGATCGTCAAACTTTTAATTGTAACTGGGTGTTTGTTAGTGTTAGTGATGTTGCTGTTGTATTTACTCTGGTTGGAAAAATTAAAGTGTTTGTGGATGCATAAGAAAGTATTTTTTTTTTATATAATTAAATATTCACGAAAGAAAAATAAATATTTCTTTCACAACATGCAAATCAATCAATTTAATAAGGTTTGTGAAAGAATGTGTTGTGCTTTTGGTGTTGCAATTACAACAAAAATATTTGGATAAAAGTGGAAGATGCTGAAAAAGGCTTTTGGAAAGTTGAGCTTATTTAACTTATAACAGTAAAAATCAGGATTCACTAATAGAAGGTTAGGTCACATGCAAAACACAAAGTGGATAGGCCCCATAAACATCATTAAGGATGTCAAATCTGACGATTGAAAATGTCATCATATAGGAGAAAACGTAAACAAAGAATGAATGTAAAAAGAGAACAAGTTGACATCCTCAATGCCAAGTACTGCCAAATATTAAAAAAAAAGTATATCGGCTGATCGCTTGGCTTAACCTTATTCAGTGAATCCTGAGTAAAAATACTACAAAATCTAATTATTTTTACAAATAAATTCTGCATTTGTCTCTTTTTAAATTGTTTTGTGTTTCAATATATATTAATTACGAAGGGGTGGGTTTTAGTTGCAATTACAAAAACATACTTGAATTTCAGTACGACCCATACACTCATATTTGTCTGTACACATGGTCGTAAGCGGCTGATAAATTTTTTGATGCCATATTATTTTTTATATGTAAATGGCAACGACAAACCCAAAAATGCAACCTTGTCAAACCACCGAAAGAACGATTTTCGGTAATTTTTCCATAAAAAAGAACGTAGTACCAGCCTTTACAGGAAAATTCTTGCGGAGTGAAATAACACTACGTCCGTTCCAACCAGCGGTTGTGCTAATTACGCTACCTTTTAATTTCACCATGGTACCCAAAGATGATGGTTGTGGTTGTTGTACAAATGAGACCACCTTTAAATGTTCCGTCATGAATGGTACCAACCATTAAGCATAGTACAGACTTGGACTTTTCATCGATTATTCAGTCATGATATCGGGTTTTTTGGGATTTAAAAATAAATCCCGAAAAAGTGGAATTTAGATTTGTATGGTAAAAGCTACAAAAAAAAGAGGATATAATACTTAAATCTCGAAAAGGCCATATATCTGGATATAGTGGCAATATTAACATGCTTTATGGTTGTGTGTGATATGCACATTCATGTATACGTATGTACGCTTGTGTATATCACTTAAATCTCCAAAAACCCAGTCTTAACAGACAGAATTTGTGTTTGGATTTAGTTAAATCCAAATTTAAAAAATTACAATGTAGATGAGCTATTAGCATTTGGTTACAACCAAAACAAATTTAACAGGTAGGAGCAATTGGCCCACAACAAAAAAATCGAGTGCAATGTGTGTCAAAATCAGTAATTAGTGCAACCTTGATTTTGAGTGTCACTAGATCACGCCATTTTCGTTGTTTGTGTGTTATCGTTCTTATCTGTAATGATCACACACAACCAAAACTCGTTGACAGATAGTGCAGTTCGCGAGAAAAAAATGTATTTAGCTGTTTGCTGTATACTACCTGGGTCAATGGCTTGGTTACAACGTCCACGATTTTTATGTATCGTGTTAACTACGCTTTATGTACAGTGCTATCGATGCTCACGCGATTTTTGTATTGAAATCGATTTTTCTAAAAAAACTATTCGGTTTATCGATAATAGTTCATTCACCAAGTTGCAATCTCCCCTCATTCCACCAAAGACAACGCGTTTGATTAGAGAAATATATAAAAAGCCAAGTTAAATTTATTAAAACATATACGTGTAATCAACAGCCTAACCAACCAGCAACGAAAAATTTTCAAATTATTGGCTCAAAACGTAATACATACTTGTAAAAAAGAGGAAACTTCGCTTAATAAGTGGATATAGAAAAACACGCTTTTTTATTTTTTGGCTGTTGGTAATTTTTTTTAATATCGTATGTCCATCCAGAATTTAAATACATTTGGTAAGTCATGTTAGACATTGAAATCGTTACGAGAAATAGAAAAATAATTAATTGGATAGAACCTGGCGTAGACTCCCACTTTTTTTTTAAATCGTAAGAAGGCAATTTATTGTGTGGATTAAAGGCCACTAGGATGGGGTCGGTCGTGTGTAGAATGGCTTATCGTGTCAACTGTAGCTTAATATTTCAAAGTTTGGTGCTTTAATTTTGTCAATATCAGGGACCCTTGATAACGATTTACCCATTGTAACTAATTATCAATAATTCCTGTTAGAAAATACCTGTTTATTGTAATAAACGCATACAGATAGCCATATGACTGCATATATACGCCAGTATATAGGAGAAAGAGAAAAAATGTGCCTGTGTGTGTCGAATGAGTCAGCATCTGAATTTCTTTACTGTTTTTTTTTTTTTTTAATATTGAGTGCAACTGTATGTGTTTTTTTTTTCTTATTTTAAAATTTCGAGAGTTTTCGCCTTTGTCATTTTCTGCCTTGCTGTATTTATATGCATATATATATGTGTGTGAATGTAATACATATGTACAAGTGACACTAAATGGAATGGAAAAGAATAAAATCAAATATTTTTGTTGTGTTGCTCTTGTCTCACGGCTGTCACCCCGTATGAACGTATGTATGCATATGCATGGTTGTGTTTTCTCCATGTGTCGTTCAAATTGCGTTCATAAGTGTATTATTTATTTAAGGTTCTTTTCCAAAAAATATTTGCACCACCGATATGGCTAAAATGCTTTGTCTATTTTACTTTGGTTTACCACGTTTCATGTCTACAAATAACACTCGTATTTTTTTTTTTTTGACATTGCTGTCGAGGTTATTACAACTATTTTGAGGTTAGAATGAAACAATGGTTTGAGCACTATATCTTTTGTTTGGAGAAATAAATGGCCCGCTTATTTATGCATATTTACAAATGTGTGCCAATTTGTATGTCAATGTGTGTACAATATCAACCATGTATTAGCTTTGGGGAATATTCCCCAAAGCATGATTTAAGAAAATTGAAAGCTAAACCATCGGAGAAAGCCGTACATAAAAGCAAATGCTTTACTTTCCGAGACTATTAACTATATGAGAATGAAATTTTGCTCTCCAGCGACTTGCTATAAGTGCTTTGTTATAAATAAAGTTGCTATCACACAATATGTGATGTCACTTTCTGTACCCAGAGGACTTTCCTTATGTACATCAAATACGAATAGAGCGGGCTCCAATCGGCGTGTATTCTCATATGTCTACTTTTTTGCAGAAATGTGTCTACATGTATCTTCGATGAAATTGGAGCTTGCTTTAATCGAAAGAATTGCATGCAAATGCAAATTTTGCCCATGAACATTCCACTAAGGAACAGCGGCAAACTTCTCACATATCAATGAGTGCAGTCCGATTCAAGTTTTAAGCTCAATGATAAGGGGCCTCCTTTTTATAGCCGAGACCGAGCGGCATGCCGCAGTGCGACACCTCTTTCAATCCCATGGCAGCCGGTTGTACGTACCGGATTGACCCGATGGAATATTCATCGGCAAGGGCTGCCGCCTCAGTGTACGTGTTCGTCTTTTTTCGTCATGGGAGAGGCACATCCCGGAGTGCCTTCTCCGTATGCTTTTGGTCCGTGCCGGGATTGAAAAGAACCCCGGACCCTGGTTCTGTTCCGTTTGCCAGAACCGCCTTCATCATCGGTCAGTGTCGGTGAGGTGTAACAGGTGCTTGGAGTGGGTACATTTCCGTTCTTGCTCTGGCCTAACTTCGCTACGGGAGTATAGTCATACTGGCTATGTCGCTAGGTGCTGTGCGAACACAGCCAGCAGTGGGTCACAAGCGTCGCCGTCGTCGCCTTCGGCGTCCTCGTCGTCGGACTATGTGACCCCCCCGACCTCTCCCGTACGGCAATTTATGCAAAGACAGCACCCTAGCCCTACTATTGCCAGGCCAGTGTCGGGAAATGTATCGTTCCTGCAGTTAAACTGCAATGGACTGCGAGGCAAGATTGATGAGATTGTGGATTTTATGAGTCGGAAGAGCATATCGGTCGCAGCGATCCAGGAGACAAAGCTGACTAACACCTGCAGCTTGCACAGTTGTCACGGCTACAATGTGCTACGTAAGGATCGCTCAAGGAATGGAGGTGGGGGATTGGCCTTCGTTATACACCATTCCGTGCAGTATAGACCTATCTCGCCTGCGCTTGACGCTAGTGACCCATACATGGAATGTATGGGGGTAGCAGTCAAGTCTGGTACTGCCGAGATAGAGATATACAACGTGTATATACCGCCGGTTGGCAGCTGTGTCCCGATTAATGGCCAGGCCTACAGCCCCGACATAAGTGGGTTGCTATCTGGCCATAGTCGTCTGGTTCTGGGGGATTTCAATGCACATCACTCGTCATGGCATTCTCCCCTAGGCAACGACCAGCGTGGCATAGCTTTGGCAGAGCAGATAGATAGCTCCACGTTTTGCACGGTGAATGAGGATGCCCCCACTAGGATTACGAGGAGGTGCAGCAGCTCGCCAGACATCTCAATCGCATCCCCTGATCTCCTGAGTGACGTATCCTGGCAAGCCGTCATCTCTTTGGGGTCAGACCACCTCCCCATAATCCTCACCATCGACCGACCACCCGACTTCATAACCTCTGAGCGCCGAACGTTCATCAACTATAAGAAGGCCAATTGGACTGGCTTCAGAGAGTATACCAATCGCCGCTTCAATGAACTGCCACCCCCCTCTGATGTGCTTGTGGCCGAGAGGAAATTCCGAGACATCATCAACGCAGCAGCCGCTCGCTTTATACCAGCCGGTCGAATACCGCAAGTGCGACCCAATTTCCCGGCGCAAGCAGTGGTACTCGCAGACGAGCGTGATGGGATTCGTGCTATGGACCCCGCTAACCCCAGAATCAGCGAGCTGAATCTGGAAATAAACAGGGTAGTCAACGAACATAAGCGGAATTTGTGGCTGGAACACTTGGAGCAATGTAACTTAGGCACCGGTGCAGGCAAATTGTGGGCCACTGTTAAGTCTCTCTCGAACCCCGGTAGACGGGACGACAGGACCTCAGTCACTTTTGGCGAGTTAACCGTGACTGATCCGAAGAGATGCGCCAGGTTGTTCAACCGTCAATTTATCGTGCATCCCGAGAGAGACAGGGCAAGGAGGAGAGCCATTCGCCGTATTCGTGGTCTCCGAGCCGATGAACAGCCATCACAATTTACCGTGGGCGAAGTTACAAATGTCATCCGTGGCGCCAAATCTTCCAAGGCGTTGGGCCCCGACGGAATCTCTACATTGATGCTGAAGAATCTGGATTTACCTGGAGTTGAGTACCTTACCACTGTCCTTAACCTGTCATTGAACACTCTTATAGTTCCCGATGTCTGGAAAATGGGCAGAGTGATCCCGCTACTGAAGCCTGGTAAAGACCCGAGTTTGGGGGAGTCGTACAGACCGATCTCCCTTCTCTCACCAGTGGCTAAGACGCTTGAGGCATTACTCCTCCCGAGCCTCGTAGGAGAATTTCCATTCGCCGAGCATCAACACGGATTTCGGAGACTGCACAGCACAACAACAGCTTTGCATGCCATCACCACACACATTTGCCGTGGCTTCAATCAACCCAGGCCATGTGATAGGACGGTCCTCGTGGCATTGGACCTATCGAAGGCATTCGACACGGTCAGCCATGCCAAATTATTTGAGGACATCGCCAACACGTCCCTCCAGCCAGGCCTTAAACGTTGGGTCGCGAATTATCTGTGTGGCCGCCAGTCATTTGTGGAATTTAGGGATAAGAAGTCAAAACACCGTAGAGTGAAACAGGGAGTTCCCCAAGGCGGGGTGATATCTCCGGCTCTGTTTAACCTCTACCTTTCCTCCATCCCACCTCCTCCAGACGGCATAGAGATCGTATCATATGCGGACGACTGTACGATCTTGGCATCAGGCCCCCCACCCATTGATGACATCTGCGATAGGCTGAACGTCTACCTCAACGAGCTTGCCTCATATTTCGCTGCAAGAAATCTGAAGATATCCGCCACCAAATCTTCAGCCACACTGTTCACTACAAATACGCGTGAGGTGAATTCTGAGCTGACTGTGATGGTCGATGGAGAATTGATTCCGACCATCAAGTGTCCCAAAATACTTGGCGTCACATTTGACAGCTCCTACACCTTCTCCCCACATGCCACAGCAATCTGCAATAAAGTCAAAAGTAGAAACAAGGTCCTCAAGTCACTCGCCGGCAGCACTTGGGGTGCAGACAAAGAAACCTTGTTGACCACGTACAAAGCAATTGGCCGGTCTGTGGTAAGTTATGCAGCGCCAGTGTGGTCACGTCAGCTTTGTGACACGCAGTGGAATAATATTCAGATCTGTCAGAATGCCGCCCTCCGAACTGCGACGGGCTGCCTCCTTAGTTCTCATGTGGACCACCTCCACCAGGAGACAAAGATCCTACCAGTGCGAAGACATAACTACATGCTGTCTAAGCAATACCTTTTGGGCTGTTATCGCAGAAATCATCCAAATCATCATCTTGTGGATAGATACCCACCGCCCAGAAGCCTTAAGGTAGATCTACTTGATCTAGAGCGTGAGGTCCAGCGCTACAAGAGAGAACCTCTAGATCAAGCGGCATATCAAGCGGGTCTGAACAACATTCATGCAGACACGGTAGCAGACGCGTTAACTGGCTACCGGGTGAATGTAGTCCTTGGAGTACGACCGCCACCCATTGCACCCGAAGAAATCGACCTCCCCCGGCAAACCAGAGTGATTCTGGCTCAATTACGTTCCGGCAGATGCAGCCGCCTCAATTCCCACAGAGCTAGGATTGATGCCGACGTGCAAGATGTATGTCCCGACTGTAACCAGGGACCGCACGATACACGTCACCTGTTTAACTGCCCGGCCAGACCCACTCGACTCAGACCCAGATCCCTGTGGACGCACCCCATCTTAGTCGCGGAGTTCCTGGGTCTTAACACTCAACAGAATCAAGCAGACGAAAGATAGTACACAATAAACTGCTACAACAACAACAACAACCTCTTTCTAGAGAAGTTTTTACATGGATTAGGAGGAGAAAACCACCGTTGAAAGTTTTTCTGACGATCTCGCCAGGATTCGAAACCAGGCGTTCAGCGTCATATGTCTGCCCTACGGTGGCTTCCATATTTATTGGGTTGCCCAAAAAGTAATTGCGGATTTTTCATTTAGTCGGCGTTGACAAATTTTTCCAACGGCTTGTGACTCTGTAATTGCATTCTTTCTTCTAGCAGTAATCAGCTGTTACTTTTAGCTTGCTTTAGAAAAAGAGTGTAAAAAAAGTATATTTGATTAAAGTTCATTCTAAGTTTTATTAAAAATGCATTTACTTTCTTTTAAAAATCCGCAATTACTTTTTGGGCAACCCAATATTTCAAAATCCATTTTCCATATTAAATTTTTAAAAATTGTTTTTTTGCAGTGTTGCATTTTTCAACGCAACGCTCAAAAACAAAACTCAAGCCTCTCATTCTGTGTTGGCCTTTAAGCTGAGTATTCTGTTCAGCTTTTCAAGCGGAATGCTGTCAAACTCTGTATGGAAAAAACTTCGGCGAAACATTAGCAAAAAATAGGCGGAAAAGTAGTAATCTGCTTATAGTGAGGAAAATGTCAACACTTGAAACCATTGACGGCATCATTTTTGTCTATTTATTTGGTTTCAGTGGTTCGTTTTTCTTTATTTATTTGCAAAAATATAAATGAAATAGAGGAAACAAAAAGTGCAGATGAAAAAATGTGTTTTGGTATGAAAATAAAAACATTTGATTGCTGTCAAATTCCTCTCGTTGACCAATTATAAATTTCCGCTACTATTCCGAAGGCAGAATAGAATACCAACCCAACCTTTGACTCTAAATTCGCGTACTTAAAAATTTGCACAAACTTTTACGGGAAATCGTTCGTTTTCCAGTAGGAGAAATTTTGAGACCGAACAACATTTGGAGAGTTTTTTAAATACTATTTTGCAAACTTTGGCTGGAGGTTTTTCCCCAGCAGAAATTTCTTACTGTCCTCAAAATTTTTACTGGATAATTTTGCGAACATTTCTTAACTTTTCTAGATCGGATTGCAATCTTGTTATGTCGTATATGTGCGATAGGTGCCAATTTGTTGATTTTAATGGAGCTCAATTAACATTATTCGCCTTTTGGTTTGCCGCAAGGAATAGGTTTCAGAACCTCTTCTGTTTATGCACGAAAAAAAGTCGTTATTGAAAAAAAAATTAATTGATTCAATAACTTTTCTAATGGAATCGTGAACAATTTTCAAATATGACTCTAAAGTAAATGCAATTAATGGTCATTTTGTCCCCTACAATATAATGGGAAGATTTCAACATGAACATGGGCTGCCGCCTATGTGCATGCCCAACACACTGCTACGACAACAACAACAAGTAATCCTATGGCAGCCGGTTGTACGTACCGGATTGTTGTTGTATAAGTGTGTTGTGTTCTATCTTTCATCTGCATGATTCTGTTGCATAGCCAGGAACACTACGACTAAAATTGGGTGTGTCCAGAGGGTTCTGAGTCTGTTACGAATGGGCCAGCCAGGTTTTTATATTGGGTTGCCCAAAAAGTAATTGCGGATTTTTCATATAATCGGCGTTGACAAATTTTTTCACAGCTTGTGACTCTGTAATTGCATTCTTTCTTCTGTCAGTTATTAGCTGTTACTTTAAGCTTGCTTTAGAAAAAAAGTGTAAAAAAGTATATTTGATTAAAGTTCATTCTAAGTTTTATTAAAAATGCATTTACTTTCTTTTAAAAAATCCGCAATTACTTTTTGGGCAACCCAATATAATGTACGTGCCCGTGACCACATTTCAGTATATGTCAAAACAATTTTAGGAACTTCTTTTAGCCGTTTTGTTGATCTACGTAACAAATTATTCTATTACAAAGTTATAAAAAGTGGAACCACAGTATTACTGCGTAGATACTTGGATTTTTCTTGCTCGAGTAGTAGTACTCAGATAAGCTTGCCTCGTTTATTTAGGTCTGTTTTCGAAAGATCATTTTCTGTTCGCGTGGCTATGTGCTGGAATTTATTGTCTGCCGAGCTAAGAATTTTTTCGCACTTCTTTTCTGCAGATCCAACTAAGTGTTGTTGTTTGAATCTTATTGAATTTCTAACTTGAGACTTGTTTAAAAAACCAACAGTTTAAATTTCCGTTGTCTATATGTGAAGGTGGCAATCCTCCTCTAGCTCCTACAGGAGCTAGCAAGGTCGTTCTGGCCCAAAGGACCGATCGCAGAGGGAACAATATGGTCATTGGTTATTTTAAGGCGCCAATAATTCGCCCTGTCATATCGAGCCGCCCGGCCTCTCACTGAGAGTCTCCGCTCGATAACGCTAATTATCCGCGACTGCAATTGCAGCTACTCCGTATGAAGCATTGCACTATCCGCAACCTTGGACGCACCCGGTTGCACGCAGCTAAGCTTCTCGTGATAACAATGAACACCACACACCGGTACTCAAAGTTCCATTATGTGTAGTGCTCATAGTTATCACGTGTCGGGATTTAAATATTCGTATTGTCTTGTTATGGCTGGGGAGCCAATTAAAATCAATCCCATGGCAGCCGGTTGTGCGTACCGGATTGACCCGATGGAATCCTTCATCGGCAAGGGCTGCCCCCTCGGTGTACAACATACTGCTACAGTATGGTGTAAGAACTCCGAACCAACAAGGCGTAACAATTCCGACCACCAACTGTCCCAAAATTCTTAGTGCCACATTTGACAACCTTTATAAATCTTCTGACAAGGACAAAATAGATCTTTTGACAACGTCGGGAGTAGAAACAACGTCCTTAATTCGTTTTGTTAGAAGCACTTTGTGTGCTGAAAAAGAAATCATATTGACTACATACAAAGAAATTGACCGGTGTGGATATGTCAGGATACTGCCCCACGTACTGTTATGATCTGTCTTCTCAGTTCTTATCTGAACCACCTACATATTGCTTAAGCTATTGTTGTTGTTGTAGCCACATTTTTATGTGAAGGGGGCGATCCTCGTCAAGCTCGTTCCGGTCCAAAGGACAGATTGCCGCGGGAACAGAGTGGCCATTGGCTATTTAAAGGCGCCAATAACCCGTTATGTCATATGGCGCATCATAGGCACTCACTATTTGAGCAAGAGCCAGTGCTGCCCGCCCTTTACTGAGACTCTCCGCTCGGTACCGTTGATTGTCCACCACTGCCCTTGCAGCTACTCCGTATGGAGCATTCCACTATCCGCAACCTGTGCACGCTCCCAGTAGCTCGCAGCTAAGCTTCACGTAACAGCAAAGAACACCACACAGATCGGACCCAATGCTCCAGCCTGTGTGGTGCTCACAACTATCCCGTGCGGGGCATTCACATAATCTTTGTTTATAGTTGACCATTGTTTATCTCAGCCGTAAGAAAAATTTAAAACAAAATCTATTAAGTGAAGTATTGTCAGTGATTTATTTTTTTAAGTTTTCCCTTTTTTTTTATCTGTTAACGAAAAATATGTATTATTTAATATTTTCTTTTTATCTGTAGACCCCTTTGCTGATGCAATCAAGGGTGCTGATGATGATGTTCAAGACGGTCTTGTACACATAAGAATTCAGCAGCGTAATGGTCGCAAAACACTAACCACAGTACAAGGTTTGTCCGCGGAATATGACCTGAAGAAAATTGTGCGATCATGTAAAAAGGTAGGTTTGAGTGTTTGTACAATTATTGTCAACTTGGATTTCCTTACCTATTGTGTTTGTTTGTTTTTTGTTTTAGGAATTTGCATGCAATGGCACTGTAATTGAACATCCCGAATACGGGGAGGTATTACAACTGCAGGGTGATCAACGTGAAAACATTTGCCAATGGCTGACAAAGGCTGGTTTGGCCAAGTCTGACCAACTGAAAGTGCACGGTTTTTAATACACCTTCAAGCCATCAACCAAAAAGCGTCAGCAAAAACAACAACCGTTTAAGAGGAACAAAAATAGTAACATTTTTAGAACAACATATAAAAGGACGACGTTTTCGCGTGTCGTATTTTAGTTTCATTTTGTATAAGAAGACAAACTATAAATGCCACACAAGACAGGCTAAAACAAAGCAACACCATTATACTAGTATAAATTATTCTTAATGAATGTATTAAACTTTATTCATTGAGTATGAGTTAAAAAACTGAACTTACAATAATGCTGTTACTTAAAACTAAGCCACCACATTATGTTGCGCCGCTGTCGCTCTGCCAACGTTGCCATTGCATTTCTTGCTGACACAGTGGCCCGTGTAGAATATTGGGCTATTAACCTGTAGTGGGGTGTTGAATAGGCGGCTCGTGTTACTTGTGGGAATACGGGAGCATGAAGGTTTCCCATGAATGGTTGTAAGTAGTTGGTTTGGGTGCAATCAAATGAATAAGGTGTCTAGAATAAGGTGTCCAATGCGCTGACTTAGCAGCTCGTGTGGGGTTTTTGGTTGCCTTAGTGCAGCTAAACTGTGGGAATACGGGAACACGAGGGTTCCTCATGATAACTCCTCCCCTTCTAAGTGGGGGCCGTCCTCGGTCCTTGTAATAGCGTTTTTGATTGCATCTTCAACTGACCTGGTTATGATGATCTTCTTTTTTGTGATGGTTCTTCGTCGTAATAGGTAACCTGCCAGTCCCACAATCGCAAAACCACCAATGATTGATAAACCTGCGATTTGGCCCTGATCGACCACACGTTGTAAATGGCGGATGTGTTGGAGGTTCCGTTGGTTCACGTGATGCAGATAGGGGGCACTTAGTATCTCAGTGTGTTGTGTCAGGTTGATCTCAGAAGCCCATGGAGTTTCAGGTTGCAGAGGAGTCGTCGAATTCTCGTTGTAATATACCGAATCGTTGATTTTTACATGATCTTTGAAAATGACCAGGTAAGTGCCATTAATTGTAACGGGAGCTTCATTACTTTCTTCTACTATTGCCAGTTGGTCATTTATGACTACCAATCCATCGCCTATTGGTGTAATCGGCGTGAGATTGTTGAATGTGGTGCTGCAGCTTGCAGTGTTACTTGTCAGTAGTTGTAGAGCGCATGATGTGGCTGATGACGGTAGGCAAAAAGTTGGTATCGTGTCGCTGCAGTTCCTTACCGCTAAGGTACGATTATGGCATACCGCTAAGGTGGATTCTTGTAGGTGGAGCATTTGGTGGCCGTGAGCTACTGGTAAAATAGTAATTTTCTTACATCTAAGCTTAGGAATAGGATATCTTATTAGGAAGTAAATTACATTATCGTATTGCAAAATCTTAATATTAGCTACAGCCATAACATCGGCCACGGAGAGGTTCGTGAAGTGCTCATTTTTTATTATGAAGTTTATTTCGTTACTGTCTAAAAGGATGGGGTTCAAGACTCCAATTTTTGCGAATGTGATAGAAGTGATAAGATTGTCTAAGTCTGTTATTATTGCTCTGTTTCTAGCTAATAGAATATCGTAAAGGTGGCTAGTGTCTATTTCTCTGTGTTTTTCTGTCTTCAAGATTTTATTTACTGTAATGGTGAGACTATTAATTTCTTTTTGTACCTCCGTGTTGATAGTAAACTGTCTGTCCTGGGAGTCGATTAGTTGTTCTGCCTTGTTTGTTAGTCTGTCAAAGTCGTCATGGTCTGGGGTCCCTGCAATATATTTCAGTACCGTCCCTATAAAGTTCAAGCTTCTCGCTTGTCTGTGATGAGTATTTACTGTCTGTATTAGTCTACTTATCTGATTTATGTCTGCGTCTAGCAACTTCCTCATGTGTGTTTGAGGAAAATGGTCCGCAGCGTTAGCTGTCTCGTCCTTTAGTCGTTCGTACAGAGTCAGGTTCGTAACATGTTTGATGTGTCCATAACTTTCCCAGATAACAAGGTCACCACCGGTCACCGGAATGTATCCTGCATTTGAGTAGTCTATTAGTCGTCCAGATGTTGCTGATACCAATATGGCTATAACCAATTTTAAAGCGATTCTGAAAACGTAAGTTATAAAAAAATTTTTTTTTTTTTTTAATCGTCTCCCGCATATAACGTTGTGTTAATTCTAGAAAGGAAGAAAATTCAGCGGAGATTGTCCTTATGGACCCTCCTCCCCCTTATGAGAACGGTGGTACCCAGGTCTTTTTCAACTTCCTCTTCGGTGTAAAGAGGTGTAAGTTTATTACCTAGCCTTCTGTTATTTTTTACGAGCACCTTCTCCCCAACGGCAAAATCCCTATCTTGCCTATTCCTATTGTGCGCTTCTAAGTTTTTGATCTGAGTGTTTTTTATACGCGATACTATTTGTGCGTCGGCTTCCGAGGAATGAAAGGCTGTAATAGGTTTCGTCTCAGTTACCGAATGTATTGACCTGTTATATTCGATGGTAGCCAAAAGAACTATCTCTTCGATATCATCTAAATTTTTGTCAAGTTTAAGACATCTAGATATTTCCATCAGTGTGTTGTGAAATCGCTCTACCTGTCCATTTGAGGTACTGTGCAAGGGTGGAGCGTTCGCAATATCGATGTCGAAATGGTTCTTTAACGTGGCCTTGATGCTATGTGAATTGAGCGACTTCTCGTTGTCACAGTAAATAGTTTTCGTATTTGAAAACACATTGAGCAACTGCAGAAGCTGAGGCTTAACGTCTACTATCGTCCTAGACTTTAAAGACTGTACTATTGCAAATTTTGAAAATTTGTCAATGCAAGTCAAAAAATATTTCGACCCTGTTGAAAATATATCAATGTGGAGAATTTCTCCACAATATGTGGGTATGGGCGTTTGAGCAATGAGTTGCTTTCTTGGATGGCGGTCATACTTCGCTTGAGAGCATACGCGACAATTTGCTACAAATTGTTTAGTCTTCTTTTCCATTTTTGGAAAAAAATAGTCTTCAATTATTTGCTTCACGTTTTCCTGGGCTGCTCGGTGTGCTCGATTGTGTTCAGCTGCGATAATTTCCTGTTGTTCGTTAGGATCTGATATATCAATA
This sequence comes from Stomoxys calcitrans, assembly GCF_963082655.1. Classification (NCBI taxonomy): domain Eukaryota; kingdom Metazoa; phylum Arthropoda; class Insecta; order Diptera; family Muscidae; genus Stomoxys; species Stomoxys calcitrans. The sequence continues at coordinate 169,248,355 of NC_081552.1, read as the reverse complement.
ACTAACTTTTCTGTGTGCCTGAATTTCACGGTTGGAAAGAGTTCGATCAATTTATGCTGGAATCGTGCCAATGTGTGTAGATCACACTGCAGAGCATTTACTACATCTACGTTCACGGCTTCCTGGAGATTTTTAATTAAATCGTCATCGGTTCGGAATGTAATCAAGTGTCTCGTCTTTTTCCCAAAAATAATGAAAGTTTTTTTCTGGGGTTCTGTGCCTTCCTCAACAAGTATCTGATTACGGAAGCAATTTACCGGCTTATCGGTTCTCTCAATCGTGTTGGTAGATGATTCTTCGCTGTGGATTGTTTCAACACTCGCATTGTCTAAAGCATTAATGTGCTGTCTGGACAGCGCATCTGCAACTACGTTTTCCTTGCCTGGTTTATAGATTAGCTTTGCGTTGCATTCATCAATGAAAGCTTTCCACCTTTTAATTTTAGAATTCGGATTTCTGTCCGAAACGGCAAAGGTTAATGGTTGGTGGTCCGTGAATACGTTTAATTTTGATACACCATAAAGGTAGTTTCTAAGCGTTTTAAGTGCCCAGACAATGGCTAATAATTCCCGTTCATTAGTAGCGTAATGTTCCTCGCTAATTGTCAAAGTGCGGGAAATCATGGTTATAGGTTTTCCCTCCTGTGAAAGGACAGCACCTATAGCATGGGAGGATGCGTCTGTGGTTAAATCGAACGCTTTTCGGAAATCTGGGTATGTTAAGGTTACGTCTTCGGAGGCAAGTATATCTTTTATTTTAATAAAGGCTTTTTTCTGCTCACTAGTCAAATCAATCTTGATTTTTTTCGACTGTGTTGCAGTAACTCGGCCGTACTCTCCTCTCAGTATGTTTGATAGTGGTTTCGCAATCTTGGCGAAGTCGCGTATGAAGCAGCGGTAGTATCCCGCTAAGCCTAAGAATGACCTTAGACCTCTTAACGTGCTGGGCTCAGGAAAATTCCGAATTGTTTCAATTTTTTCAGCACAAGTTTTAATTCCTCCTTGTGAAACTAAGAACCCTAAGTATTCGACCTCGGTTTGGAAAAATTTTGATTTTTCTGCCGATACCCTCATATTGGCTTCGAATAGACTTCGCATCACTACTTCCGTATCTGTTAAATGGTCTTGCTCGTTTTTCGAGAATATAATGACATCGTCGACGTAGACGAAACATCTCTTACCGATGTGTTCTCTTAACACATCGTCTATCGCCCTTTGGAAAATGCTGGGCGCGTTCTTCAGACCGAAGGCCAGTCTGCAGAATTCATATTTTCCGTTTTTTACAGAAAATGCGGTTTTTTCTCTATCGTGTTCAGACAACTGAATTTGGTGGAAACCTGATTTTAGGTCTAGTGTAGTGAAGAATTTACTCCCGCCAAGGTTGGATAGAGTTTCCGTTATTTCTGGAATCGGGTACCTATCACTGACAGTTTTATCATTAAGTTTTCGAAAATCTATAACTAATCGCTTTTTTTCCTGTCCATTTTCATCAAAGCCCTTTTTTTTAACGACCCATATTGGGTTGTTATAGGGGGACCTAGACTTTCGAATGATACCGTTTGCCAGTAAATCCTGAATTTCCTTATTAACAAAATCCGCAACGCCCAGTGGGTACGGGTACAGTCTTGAGTAAACTGGGTCTTCGTTCTCCGTGCGGATGGTCGCAACCACATTCGTATTGTATGGGAGTGCTTCATTGGGGTCTGCAAATACTCCGTTTACGTTGGCAATTACTCTAAAGAATGCGTCTTTGAACTCCTCTGGTACCGACTTAGCCTGAAGTTGTAAATGATTTATATCCTGGCTGGTAATAAATAAAATAACTTCTTTTCCATGGTCATGTGTAATTGTGTTAGTTTTTAAATCAATGGATGCGTGTACCTTATTCAATAAATCAAGGCCAATAACGCCATCAAATGATTTCAACTCGGGTAAAATAAAAAAATCTTCTGTAACGCCGAAAATTCTAATTTTGCATTTAAGTTTGATGGGAGTAACTCCATGAATTGATTTTACTGCAAATGAATTTTGGACCTCCTTTACTCCCTTTAGTTCCGGTAAGGGTTTGATGTAACTCCTTGAAGCCCCCGTGTCGACAAGGAGTTTGATTTCTTTCCCTCCTATTGACCTTGAAATCCAAGGCAGGAGGGACCTTCCCCTAAAAAATTAAGCTCGTCGCTCTCAATTTCGTCTACGGCCTGTTCCGCATCTTCATCATACGTTGGCTCGTCCATTGATTCGTGTTCTTCGCTAAGATGATTCACACGTTGTAGTTTTGGTCCTGTGTATCGCCCTGAATTTGACGCTCGTTTCTGTGTATTTCCCTGTGACCTGTCATTATAGTCATGACTTTGGTAGTTTGTTTTTTGTCTAAATTGGGATAGGGAAGGGTCTACTTCCATAGGTTCGACACGTCTATGATCGGCGAAGTTACCACTGGTGTGTGGCTTTTGGTTATTTAAGTTGTTCTGCGGTTGACCAGCCTGTTTCTGTTTGGTAACCGAATAATGTGGGTTCTTCTGTCCCACATTGTGATCCGTATTAGGGGAATTTTGGGCAGGACTTGCCTTTCTGTTGTAAGAACTATCAGATCTATTTGCGAAATTTTTCGCGAAAGCGTAGCGCTCGTTATTAGCGTCTACTTCTTGTGCTAAGGCCAATGCAGAAGGGAGGTCTGTTGGTCTTGAGGCAAACAGGATATCACAAAGGGGTTTCCTTAAACCTGATATGAAAACCCTAAGTGCATCGGCTCTGTATTTTTCGTTTATAGTGTCTGCTACACTATTTTCATATGACATGATTGTCTTATTGGCTAACAAGGTTAATTTCTTTTCTACCTCATCGTAGAAATCTAGTAACTGCATCGAACCCTGCCTCAGCGTGGACAGTTCTTGTTCGATCAGATATATCGGACGTTTGTCCGCGTAAGTAAAATCGAGACGGGCAATGATTGCTTTAAAACTTAATACCGTGCTAAAGGATGAAAGTACTGCATCGGCGGCACCTCGCACTTTATTTCTAAGAATAATCACCGCTTGATAGTGGCGTTCGCTGCCATCGTATTTCTCAAATAACTCGTATGCATTGTGCGCTGCCTCGCGCCATGACACATAGGTGCCTGGCTGTCCGGAAAATTCCGGAAGAGACTTTATGGCATCTAAGGTGATATCACAAGGTACCAGCGGATTTATCCGAACTTTCGTAAACTTTTCAATTTTAGGTTTGTCAGTAGCAAGTCTACTGTTAATCGCAGTTATTTTCCTGTCGAATTCTAATTTTTGAGCGGCCAATGCTCTGCTCACTTCTGCTCTAACTAGCTCACTTACTTGTTCGGCGTTCATGGTTTCTTTTGTTTCTAAACTTAACTTGCCTAATAAGTCTTCTAATTCCTGACTCATAAATTATTCGCAAAAAATGGAGTATTCCCAAAAAAAAAATATATTTGAATATTTGAATGAATTTGGTTAAATTTTCTCCTTTTTTATTTCAATTTTCACTTGGCACTTCACTTACCTTATCATCCTTAAATGTTAGGTAAATTAATTAAAATTAATTTCTGTTGTTGATTTTCGGTAGCTTCTTCCACTTCTTGGCTCGGGATGTGTGTTTCTTGATGAGCCCTCTGATTGTTTTTCACTTTCTTTCGCCGCCCAAGGATATTCGTTCCTTGGTGATTCTGTAGATCGTCTTCGATGTTGCCTTTCGCTGCCCAAGGATATTCGTTCCTTGGTGACTTAAGCTTATTTTCGAATTGAGTCCTTTCAATTGAGTCCTTTTTTCTTAAGGGTATTTTGGTACAGTTTTGACTGAGCTTTCTTTCCTATTTATATTTTTTTTCTCACAGGATTTTTATTTTATGTTTTGTAGTTTCACTTTTCACAGTTCTAACTTTTTTTAGAGTTCTTTTCGCGAAGTGAACCACGTACGTTTTTACTTTTCCTTTTTTAGGATTTGTATTTTTATTTTATATTTTGTAGTTTCACTTTTCGCAGTCAGTTCTAACTTTTTTTAGAGTTCTTTTCGCGAAGTGAACCACGATGGGCGCCAATTATTCTTAATGAATGTATTAAACTTTATTCATTGAGTATGAGTTAAAAAACTGAACTTACAATAATGCTGTTACTTAAAACTAAGCCACCACATTATGTTGCGCCGCTGTCGCTCTGCCAACGTTGCCATTGCATTTCTTGCTGACACAGTGGCCCGTGTAGAATATTGGGCTATTAACCTGTAGTGGGGTGTTGAATAGGCGGCTCGTGTTACTTGTGGGAATACGGGAGCATGAAGGTTTCCCATGAATGGTTGTAAGTAGTTGGTTTGGGTGCAATCAAATGAATAAGGTGTCTAGAATAAGGTGTCCAATGCGCTGACTTAGCAGCTCGTGTGGGGTTTTTGGTTGCCTTAGTGCAGCTAAACTGTGGGAATACGGGAACACGAGGGTTCCTCATGATAACTTATATACTATTAAACGACGGGAAACAACAACAACAACAACCACACACAGTGTTACTATTCTACAACAAATTAGCACTGCTATGAACGACGACATCATCCATCGCCCATAACAGCAGCTAGTACTCGTCTAACTGTGCAACGCAAACTTCTATTTAACAGACATAGAGCCCTAAACAAATCAATAGTCTACGTAAAAAAAACCAAACAGAGCAGAGGACATTATTTTTCCACAAACTTAAGCAGAGAGCAAATCTACTTTGGAAATGAAATCGCGAAAACTGCTATAAATAGTTAATACCACAAAATAAAAGAAAAACTCATTACATACAGAGCAACAAAAAAATGTAAAATTCTAATTAATTAAAAATTAACTGTTTGAAAATATATTTTAAAATGCAAACTGATACTAAAATTTGTAATAAAATGGAATATTAATGTTTTTATTATTATTATTTTCTTTTATAAATGAATCCCCTGTTCTCTTTCCCCTCACATCAAAAACTTGAAATTAATATTATAATTTTGCAATAGAAGATTCTATAATTAATATAGGCGCAGCAAAAACGCAAGACACCGAAGCAGAAAAATATTTATTCCACACTTGTGCTCATATAATTAAGTCACTTTACTGTGTAATCGCAAATAGAGACGAACAAATGTAACTGTTTATTTTGACATCTTACTTCATATTCCTGCTAAAGTGATTTCCAATACTTAGGTAAAAAAAAGTTTCAAAAAACATATTGGTTGGAATTTTCTTAAGCAAACTTAATATCTCAGCGCTCATATAATGCAATCATTGCTTCTGAATCCGAATTGCGAATGAAAATTTGCATTAAGGGACAGGGTCAAACTTTTCACACAGGTATAAATCATTTTTTTTTGTGAAGCACTTTAAAATTTAGTTCCTTGAAATTTTTGAACAATGGGTAAGAATAAGGGCGGAAGGAAGGTAATATGGGAATGCTTCAGCAAAACAACCAAGTTTTGTTCCATTCAATCGGATTTTGAACTTGTCCCGCGGCCAGTGCACAATGTTATCTAGTATTTTAAGCATGACGGCAGAATCTATCACGTAAAAATGTTCGGGCACAAATGGAGCATTGTGCTACGTAAACCCATCGTGGCAAAAAAAAATATATATATATATATCAAGAATTGGCACCACAAAAAACATAAAACACGAATGGCACAGATTCGTTAGTTCAATGGGCTAGAGATGTGCAGAAGCCTTACTACGCAAAAGTAATTTCCAGATTGAATTAATTATATGAGCACTGGAAACTTGATAAATGTGCCTTTTTTTATTAAATTATATTTTATTTGTTAAAAATGCATTACATTCTTTCCAGCATACTATCAAATGTTATTTTAGTGAATTTGGATCTTTTTGATGTTTCAGTTATTTTTTCATTCATATATGTTGTAATATTTTCTTTAAAATGTAGCTTTTGAATGTAATGACTTAATTATATGAGCACAAGTGTATATACATAATCATTGTTTTGTAAAAATGGTGGACTAGTCGTCGTCCGCCTATCTCTATTTCACTTTCATGGCCGCATATCCTATGGCAGCGTAGAAGAAAAAAAGTCATGGGCCTAGATTAATTCGAAAGTGATTTTTTATACTGCTTCATATTTGAAGTAAAAATCTGCCTAGTTCGCTACGCTGCATAACCATCATACCCCCTCCTTAATGCAACGTCCCTATCAATCTTGATCAAAGTTGAGATCTTTTCCTGTTTTGCCTTGCTGTCATAAAAAATTACATCATTATATTTTTGATTTTTTTTTTGTTAGAGTATGAATAAGTAATAAAACAAAGAGAAAAATGTTAAAGTGAATATGTAATACAATATACATATATTAAAAATAATAAAAGATATTATTGATTCAAAAATAACACAGTTGCTAACCACCTATTGAACATTATTGAATGAAAAAGGGGGTCGTCGACAGTGTTGCCGTAGATTGGAAGGCTGACCTAATTTTTGTTAGGTTTTTCCAACATATGAAAAAACGCCGGGGAGAACTCAAATTTCTTTTTTGTGTATTCGCAAAGAGCAGAGCAAAGCCATGGATATCGAGGGGCCAAATTTTGTTACAAGGGCTCTCACTACTTCAAACTTCAGTAATTGGCAAACTTCAGTAATTGACTGTGATTGATACGATTATTAAGGAATTACTTCCAAATTTTGTAAATTCTGGGTAGGAAATGCGGCTTTTGTGCGTTCAATACCTTCATCGGAAAACAGCGCTGTATGGCAGATATTGAGGGGGGCATGCAACTCAATGTAACGGCGAAAATTGGTAGTAAATGCGCATTTCTGGACACAAAAATTTAAATTGGGAGATCGCTTTATCCAAACTCGGCACGGGGTTTCATTGAAATGAGGGCAAAAATGCGACCTTATGAACTCATGAATTCATATCGGGAGATCGGTCTGAAGGGTGCTATATCAAGATAAAGGCCATTTTTGAAGGAACGGACGGACGGACGGACGAGCATGTCTAGATCCTGTATGAATAACGACGATCTAGTAGTACTTTTTAGCGTTGAAAGTATAAAATTTGATTTTTTATACCCACCACCATAGCATGGGGGTATACTAATCTAGTCATTCTGTTTGGAACACCTCGAAATATTAATCTAAGACCTCATACAGTATATATACTCTTGATCGTCTCGAGATTCTGAGCCGATCTAGCCATGTTCATCCGTCCATCCGTCCGTCTGTCGAAATCACGATAGCGGTCGAACGCGTAAAGCAAACCGCTTGAAATTTATTGATGTAGATCGTTGGGGACTGCAAATGGCCAATTCGGTTCAGATTTGGATATGGTCGGTTAGGTTAGGTAAGTGTGCCATTCCTTTACAGACTCACTTAGACAATTTTAAGTCCATTGTGATACCACAGTAGCGACAGACCGAGGCTTCTGTCTAACCGAAATCAGCTGACGAGATTATTAAATCCGGATTTAATGAGCAGTTTAAACGGGGTTTAAGCGCAATTTACGTAGCTTGATTCCAATCAGACTTGTTCATTTGCACTTTGCACAAATCAAATCAAATGCAACAAACATCATATCAAGCACTAGCTTTAAAATTGAGCGTCCCTTTCCGCAGAATCATTCACAGGCTTCTAGCCCAAAACAAGCATGTGAGTTGTTCGATTGGAACCTAGCGCTTCAATCAATTAGTCTTTGAATCACAACATTTTCGTTGCATTTTGAGCGAGTTGAATAGACTGGTTCCAGTTGTGCGCATTTTTGATTTTACTCGTTTTTCAAAATAGATGATCAAGCCTACACAATCATACAATCATGCAGCTCTCTGCTTCATAGCGAACAACCTGTGGAAGAATTAGAATCTCTCAATACGCCTGCACGAAATCTTCATTCGTTGGTCACATTCATTATTAGGAATAATATTGCTTACTTTACTTTAATTGGCTATGACAGAACATTTGTTCCATTAGCCGAACGTAGAATAGCGTTCCAAGCGCCTCGTTCTTCTGCGCTTATTTTATAATCTCTGACACCAGGTTTCGAGGTGTCTCCCACCGCTTGATCTTTCCATCGGGCTTTTAGTCATCCCGGTTTGCGTGTAGCACCGTTATTTGTAAAAACATGGATGTTGTGAGACTAAATACCATAACAAAGGGTCTCACTGTTTTAAATTTTGGTAAAAAGGGCGCAAGTTCTGATATTGACTATAATTGGTACGAGTGTTAAGGGATCTGTTTCAAATTCCGCAAATTCTGGGTAGGAAAAGGGGCTTTGAGGATTCCATCGGAAAATATGCCTATGTTGCAGCCGCATACAAAGATGTTGAGGAGTAGATGCAACTCACTGTAACGAAATCGGGATAAAAATACGATAAAGGCCATAATTGAACGTAAAGCTATAGAGTAATTCAACAAACAGACGGACGGACATGCTTTATGAATAGCGACGGTACTAGATGGTTTGTAGCGTCGAAAATGTATAATTTGATGTGTTTAAAATGGAATGGCAAAATGGCCTAGTCTCAGGTGGCGGGTATAAAAACATATACCCGCCTTGTCGCGGGCTTGCAGAACATTTGGTAGGTTTTGCTCGAGTTTGGTAGGATTATTCTTAAATTTTGGTAGGAAATAATTTTCTTGAGTGGCAACACTGCTCGTGGTTCATACGACGCCTATATTCTCCATTAACGCAAACTGGCCCATATATTTTACGAAGAATCTTTCTCTCAAACACTCCAAGCACTGCCTCGTCTTGTTTCTAAACTGCCTACTCAATCCAAAGTAACATGTGCTTGACATCTGTTATTCATCGCTTTATTTCAAAGCTGGTGTCATTCGTTTCAATTACGGCGATGCCAAGATAGATGGGTTAGGTTAGGTTTAAGTGGCAGTCTGCCATCAGACTCACTTAGACGTTTCCGTCCATTGTGATACCACAGGAACAGAAGAAGGAAAATGCCCTCTAGTTCCTACCGTTTAACCATCCAGATCACTTTAAAAAGCCCAATAACTTGCGAATGTTCACATCCGCTAAATCAGACAGGTTCTCAAAGAAATGAGAACCTAAAGTGCAACTCTTTATATCGGCTAGTTCGGGACACACACACAGAAGTCTCTTCTTCCTCGATGTCCCTGCAGCTTCCGCAAAAGTCGTTGCTGGCAACCTTCAATCTGTCAGCATGTTTTTCAATAAGACAATGACCTGTCATGACTGACACAATGACTGAGACGTCTTTTCTAGCCAATGACAGCAAAGCAGTTGACCTCTTCAAGTCTAGATGAGGCCACATAGTTTTGGAATACCTACAGCCACCTCTTTAAGACCATCTATCATTCGTTGCTCTTCGGGCCTGGTCCTGAAAACTTAGCATACATGTCGCTAGTCCCAGTCTCGCAAGCTCGTCTGCTTCAGAATTCCCTGGGATATCTCTGTGGCCCTGCACCCAGAACAGGTGAATTTTGAGCTGTTCAGCCATCTCGTTGAGAGATCTGCGACAGTCGAGGGCGGTTTTTGTGTTCAGAAATACGTTCTCCAGGGATTTAATGGCTGTCTGGCTATCTGAGAAGATATTTATGCCAATCGTCGTAATGACATTATATCTTAGCCGTTCCACCACTTACTTATTGCAAGGATCTCTGCTTGATACACACTGTAGTGGTCGGGTAACCTCTTCGATATGACCAGTTCTAGATCTTTAGAGTACACCCCAAAGCCCACCTGGTCGTTTAGTTTGGAACCATCCGTATAGAAGTCTATGTTACTTCTGTTACCAGGAATATCGTAGTTCCAATCAGTTCTATTAGGCATAGTGGTACAGTAATTTTTATCAAAAAGCGGCTCAGGTAGGGTGTAGTCCACACTGCCTGGAACATCGGATATTGTATCAAGGATAACAGTATCCGTAGCCTCCACATGACCAATGAGACAGCTCCCTTAACCTCACGGCAGTGGTCGCTGCAATGGGTAGCCACAATGTCCAGAGGCATAAGAGGCATTAAATTCAGTGCATCAGATGGTGTCGTCCTCAGTTCGGCTGTGATGCGCAAACAAGCCATCCTTTGGATTCGGTTAAGTATTGAGCAGTAGGTGGAGTTTTGAAGCGTCGTCCACCATATAGCATAATAGGTCTGACTACTGCAGTATATACCCAATGCATGATACGCGGTCTAAATCCCCAACTTTTGCCAATGGCTCTCTTGCAATTGTATAGGGCAAGAGTGACCTTTCTTGCCCTTTCCAAAATGTTGGATTTGAAATTCAATTTCCTGTCCAGCAAAACACCCCGGTGTTTTCCGCTCTCTGTGAATGGAACATTCTCTCCACCTTAGGAGACATGTTCCACTGTAGGCAACTTGTATCTCCTGCTGAAAAGAACTACTTCTGTGTTGCACGGATTTATACCCAGACCACTTTCGATAGCCCACTTTGCTGTTGCACGTAGAGCTTCCTGAAGTATATCTCTTAGAGTGCTGGGAAACTTTCCCCCAAACCGCAATTGCCACGTCATCAACAATAATATATTTTTAATGGCTATATTCCAAAGTAAAGGAAACAGTACACCTCCTTGAGGAGTTCCTTTGCTAACCCATCTTCTTAGATCCATAGATCCCAAGCCTGCCGTAATGCATCTTTAAGTAAGTTATTAATAAACTTTTTTATGGTAGAGTTGATGCTCCAACTTCTTCATGATTGACGTCGGTTTTACATTATTGAAAGCACCTTCAATGTCAAGAAATGCTACTATTGTCTATTCCTTGAAGGGCTGTTTCAGTGGATTTGCCTTTGCTATATAGCATGCATATAGCTGCGACAGACGATCTCCAGGGATCTTTGCCCTAAGATATGTTTCTATCAACCTTTCAAGAGTCTTCAGCATAAAGGATGACATACTAATAGACGAAAATCTTTCGCCTTCGTGTGGTAGGGTTTTCCTGCTTTCGGAATGAAAATGACCTTCGTGTCCCTCCATCCTACAGGTATAAATGACATTCTGATACAAGCAGAGTATATCTGCCTAAGCCAGGGAACCAGTCTATCAGACACAGCTTGTAATTCAACCGGTGATACATCATCAGGGCCTGCTGACTTAAAGGAGTCAAAACTTCTTATCGTCTAAAGGATTTTCGGCTCAGACACAATTTCCCTAATGGCCTCCCACGAATGCATATCAAAGGCAACCTCTTCTGGCGCCACGTAGTCCGTTGGAGAATTTCCCGGGAAATGTGTATCAACGAGTAGTTCTAGTGTTTCCTCATTGTCCATACATTCTCTGATTTCTTGATATACCCCACCGTAATAGGTCTCGAGGACAGAATCTTCCTCAGATGTATACTCCTCGGAGCTGCAGAATTCAACACAGGATTAGTTCTGAGCCTTTCTAAGCTTGCCCAACTTTTGGGATTTAATACCATAATTTCGTTTTATCTCCATTTACTGCCAGGCCAATTTTCACTGATTCCCTTTCGATTGTTTCAAAGGCTGCAGTTACTACGTCCGGTGAACCACCTATGTTATCGATGTCGTCGGCACCATTTGTTGTCTTGTCAGTAGTGTGCCATTATTATTCACAGCTGCATCTCATATAATCTTCTCCAGCAAAATATTAAAGAGATTACACGATAGGCTGTCTACTTGTCTGAAACCTCATTTGGTATTAAATGGTTCGGAGAGATTCTTTCCTATTCTTACTGAGGAACGTGTATCAGCAAGTGTCATCCTGCAGTCTTATTAATTTTGCAGGGAAACCAAACTTAGACATGGTTTGAAATACCTCTGAACGTATAGGAGTATCGAAAGCGGCTTAAGGTTTTAATCTTTCACACAGTACGCTCGAGGGTATCTTGTATGCGATGGGGAGGAGATTTATTCCTCTGTAGTTGGCACATTCCGTCTTGTCTCCTTTCTTGTGTACGGGACATAGTATGTTGAGGTTCCAATCATCGGGTATGCGTTCTTCGAGCCAGATTGCGCAGATAAGCTGATGCATACGCCTTATCAGCGTGTCGCCTCCGGTCTTAAATAGTTCAGCGGGTAATCCGTTGGCTCCAGCTGTCTTGTTGTTCTTCAGTCGGGTCACTGCTACCATCATCAGGGATTGGTTCTGCGCTATCCTCTTCGCCACCGTCGTTGCAGTTGGATAAAATGTTGTTTCCATATCCTCTGCACGCTATCTGTACCAGTTACCTGATTTCTCTTTTTGTCTCTGCTGGAGGATATGCCTGCACCAATGCCATCGGTTTAATGTTTAATTTTTTGGTAGAATTTCCGGACTTCATTCTGACTCCGGTACATCTCAATTTGCTCACACTCAGTTCTTTCCATTTTCTTTTTCTTTCTACGGAATAGGGGTTGCTCTTCTCTCTTTTTTTCTCCCAACACCTTTCCTTCATCTGACCCGTTGCTACTGATTACAGGGTTGCTTTGTATGGCGCCTTCTTGGCATCAGTAGCATCTCGACACTCTTGTGAGGCTTCCGGTACCTAGCACGGATTACGCGACATTTTCCATGGAGTGGACAATGGGTTGCCACTGCGCCGCTGATTTCATCAAGTAGTTGGGTCAGTCGAGTGTAGTATACCGTAGCCATCTGTTGTGTTTGCAGCATTTCAATGTCCAGCTTCCGTGCAGTGTCAGATCGTACTTTCCTCTTCATGCTCAAACGGATGCGAACCTGCAACAACGTAATGATCCGAATTTATATTCGCACCACGGAACGATAGTACATCTAACATGCTGGATGAATGGCTTCCATCTATCACAACGAGATCAATTTGGTTTCTCGTGTTTTCATCGGGTAACAGCCATGTGGCTTTGTAAATATTTTTATGTTGAAATCTGGTGCTACTAATTACCATGTTTTTTGCCGCGGCGAAATCTATCAGTCTTAACCCATTATCGGACGTTATCTCGTGGAGGCTAAACTTTCCGACTGTTGGGCCAAAGATGTCTTCTTTTCCTAGCTTTGCATTAAAATCTCCCAGAAAGATTTTAATATTATGGGCGCTCGTAGAAAATATCCTTGGTCTGCTCGTCCTTCTCTTACGTCGGGGCATAGGCACAGATAAGGCTGATGTTGAAGAATTTGGCTTTTATACGGATTGTGGCTAGCCTCTCATCCACCGGAGTAAAGCTTGAGACAAGGTGTTTCAATCTCCGACTAACCACAAATCCACAGCCAAATGCATGGCTCGTGATATGGCAGCTATAGAATAGTGCCACCTGACCTCTCACTGAGACTCTCCTCTCGAAATCGCTGACTGCCCGCGGCCGCATTTGTAGCTACTCCGTATAAAAACGAAGCTTTCCACTATCCGCAACCTGTGGACCACACAGAATGAGTGCGCTCCTCAACGCACTCATTCTGTTTAGACCTTTAGTCGATTTAGCCATGTCCGTCCGCCTGTGGAAAAGACGCTAACATTCGAAGGAATAAAGCTAGGCGCTTTATATTTTGCATTTGTAGGTTGGTTGGAATTGTAAATCGCCCACATCGGTCCATGTTTTGATATAGCTGCCATACAAACCGATCTGGGATCTAGATTTCTTGATCCTCTAGACGGCGCAATTCTTATCCGATTTGTCTAACATATTGTATGAGCTGCTGATTGTATGACTTCTAACATCTGTGCTCCAAATCTGTTCATAATTTGATATAGCTGCCATTTAAACCGTTCTCGGATTTTGACTTCTTGAGCCTTTAGAGTGCGCAATTATTATTCGATTTGGCTGAAATTTTGAATGAAGTCTTTTGTTTTGACTTCCAGCAGTTATGCCAAGTATGGTCCAAAGCGGTTCATAACCAAATAAAGCTCCCAAAAATCGATCCATGGTGGAGGGTATATAAGATTCGACCCGGCCGAAGCACGTTTTTGCTTGTTATTGAATAACTTTAGATATATTTATGATTGGCATTAAAATTTGGCATTGGAGGTCTACCAAAGCATAATTACAAAAATAAAAGTTATTTTTCTAATATTTGTTGCATAACGGGGTTTTTAATGTCGCTTACATAATTTTTGGCGGGCACGCTGGAAGGCTAGTTCTCAACAAAATGGCGGTTAAATAATCATATAACATTAAAGAACAGATCGTATTTTTGATGCAATTTTCTTGAAATTCGGCACAGATGACTTTTGAGGCCTAGAGACAGAACATACTCAAATTGTTTGAAATCGGTTCCTATTTAGATATAGCTCCCACATGTATGTTCGTCAAATTTGGACTAATACCGCAATAATATGGTCCTTTGTCAACCGATCTTCACGAAAGGTGCCATGTAAAATTTTCTTACGCCTCTTGAGAATACTGGTGAATTTTACAGAAAACGGTTCAGGTTTAGATATAGCTGTCAAATATGTTTCGACCGATTTTCACTTGGAGAGCCAAAAAGCGAATTAATGTGCAAAGAAGATGAGAACTTCTACTTTTGGCTATTTCAGCAGCAACCTGCTGGCGCCTATACCACCCACCCATCCAAGCGAATGAGGGCTAAGGATGGCCTTGGCGATACTTGGTTGTTCCGAAAGTAGCACGGACTCATTCGACAACAGTACATATAGTTCTTGTGAGGATGAAGCCTTGCGAAAAGCCTTGTTAAAAGCTCAAACGTCCCACGGAGCAGCAACGGTCTGCCACCAGATTTTCGCTGAGGGCATTGAAATCCCTACCCCATGTCAGTCAAAAATCCACAAGGCTATATACAAGTAAGCTGCTCGGGTGATATCGTACATGGTAAGTGCGAGTACTTCTTTGTGCAGGAGTGCGAGTACTTCTTTGTGCAGGAATTGATGAGCAATTATGATGAATTGAAAGCAGCCTTTCGAAATGGTAAAACTCAGATAAAGGAAACAGGCGGCTGGAGAGACAACACAAAGTTTCTCTTCCACCTCACTCATGTGTGTTTTCCGTCACATTACAGAGAGGAGTGAATACCCTTTTGTAAAGTTTAACCAGATCCCAAACATCTGCAGCACACGCTGGATTCTGATGCCTGAAACCTGAACAGGTTGCGTAAAAGCTGTTCACTCATTTCTTAATCATGGGCTGATCATTGGTTCAGTAGTCAATTGTTTCGCCCTAAAGATTTTGAAGAATTATCTGTAGCTTCGCATGAATACTCAAAAGCTCTAAAATGCTTGAAGACACACTGGAAAAAAGATGAATCTCTAATCAAGAGTGCCCTGTGTGCGTGCGATCAAAGTTATGCAAGACTTATATATAACTCCTGCCGCAACAAGGACAACCTCCTCCTGAGATTCATCCTCTCCAATAACAACGTGAATATTTAACTTCCGTGTGTGTGTGATGATACTACGCAGAAAAAAAAATCGGTTTCAATGGTGAAATTTATTGACCCAATTTTTGTGTTCACAAATACCTTCCTCGGGGATTTAATGGCTGTCTGAGAAGATATTTGTGCCTATCGCAGTTATGACATTATGTCTTAGCCATCCCGCCACCTCCCTAATTGCAAGGATCTCTGCTTGATACTTTGTCGGGTAACTTTTTCGATATGACCATATCTTAAAAGACCAGATCTTAAGGGTACACCCCCAAGCCAACCTGGTCGTCTAGTGTGGAAGTCTTTGTTACTTCTATTACCGGGGATATCGTAGTTCCAATCGGTTCTATCAGGAATAGTGGTACAGTACCTTTTATCAAAAAGCGGTTCAGGTAGGGTGTAATCGAAACTGCCTGGAACATCGGACATTGTATTAAGGATAACACAGTAGCCGCCACATGAGCAAAGAGAAAGCTCCCTTAACCTCACGCAGCGGTCGCAGCAATTTGTCCAGCCACAATGTCCTGAGGCATTAGGATCCATCCTTTGGACCCGGTTGACTAATGTCAAGGTGGACCAGACCACAACACCATATAGCATTATAGGTTTTACAACTGCAGTACATACTCAATGTATGATGCGCGATCTAAACCCCAACTTTTGCCAAAGACTCTCTTGCAAGTTTTTAGGGCAAGAGTTGACATTCTTGCCCTTTCAAAATGTTGGATTTAAAGTTCAATTTCCTGTCCAGCAAAACACCCTGGTATTTTGCACATTCTGTAAATGGGCCATTCTATACTCCCAAGGAGACAGGTGTCATTGTAGGCAACTTGTATCTCCTCCTGAAAAAAACTACTCGTGTCTTGCACGGATTAACACCTAGACCACTTTCGATAGGCCACTTCGCTGTTGCACGTAGAGCTTGCTGAAGTATATCTTTTAGAGTGTTGGGAAATTTTTTCCTAACCGCAAATGCCACGTCATCAGCAAACGCGACCACTTTTCCACTTTTTTCTTCCAGAGACAAAAATATATTGTTAATGGCTATATTCAAAAGTAGAGGAGACAGTACACCTCCTTGAGGAGTCCCTGACCCATCTTCTTAGATCCACATATCCCAAGCCTTCCGTAATGCATCTTTTAGTAAGAAAGTTATTAATAAACTTTCTTATGGTAGAGTTGATGCCTAGAAACTCCAACTCCTTCATGATTGACGTCGGTTTTGCATTATTGAAAGCACCTTCAATGTCAAGAAATGCTACCATTGTACATTCCTTGCCGGCGAGAGAACCCTCTATGTAGCCGACTAGGTTGTGATGGTTTGTTTCAGTGGATTTGCCTTTACTATATGCATGCTAGACGCAATTCCAAATTTTGTTTATTCAAAAATAATGCATCTTAATGGCATATCCCCGGCCGATGCGGGATGACTATGAGCACCATACAGGCTAGAACGTTGAGCTCCGACTTGTGTGGTGCCCATCGTTATCACGGGAAGCTTAGCTGAAAGCTACCGGGCGCGTCCACAGGTTGCGGATGGTGGAAAGCTCCGTTTTTATGCGGAGTAGCTGCAAATGCGGCCGCGGCAGTCAGCGATTTTCGAAAGGAGAGTCTCAGTGAGGAATCAGGTGGCACTGGCTCTTAATTAAATACTGAGTGCCAATGATACTCGAGATGACAAGGCGAGTTATTGGCGCCTTAAAATAACCAATGACCAACATCAGCGTCTGTTCCCAGGTTAGGGCGGCTGGCGGCGAGCGTCGGATCTTGGAGCAAGCGGCTCGCCACAACTAGGGATACGTGTGCAATCCTACAAAACCCATGCGGTTGGGGCGCTGGGCCAGTAACCCGCCCCCGGAAAACTGAGAACTACTATGAGAAACAAAGGAATAGTAAAAACGGACACCCCAACGTTGACGACCCACGCAAACGAAAAAAGGACCATAATTTGCGGATATGCACCTGGAATGTCCACACTCATTATAGAGAAGGTGCAGTATACGAGCTGGCGGATGTATTGGAGAAGTACAAGGCAGATATTACAGCCTTACAGGAAGTGCGATGGACTGGGAATGGCGTCACTTCAACACCAAACGGTGACGAACTATACTATAGCTGCATATCACGAGGCATGAATTTGGATGTGGATTTGTGGTTAGTCGGAGACTGAAACACCTTGTCTCCAGCTTTACTCCGGTGGATGAGGGGCTAGCCAATATCCGCATAAAAGCCAAATTCTTCAACTGATAGATTTTGCCGCGGCAAAAAACATGGTAGTTAGTAGCACCAGATTTCAACATAAAAATATTCACAAAGCCACATGGCTGTCACCCGATCAAAACACGAGAAACCAAATTGATCACGTTGAGATAGATGGAAGGCATTCATCCAGCGTGTTAGATGTACGATCGATCCGTGGAGCGAATATAGATTCGAATCATTACCTCGTTGCAGCAAAGGTTCGCACCAGTTTGAACATGGCGAGGAAAGTACGATCTGACACTGCACGGAAGTTGGACATTGAAAAGCTGCAAACAAAACAAATGGCAGCCGCATACTCCACTCGACTGACCAAACTGCTTGAGGAAAGCACTCCTTGTTCCGATGATATAATGGCGCAGTGGCAAACTATTGCCCACTCCATGGAAAATGCCGTGAAATACGTGAATGAAGTCCGGAAATTCTACCGAAGAATTAAACATCAAACCGATGGCTTTGGTTCAGGCACATCCTCATGGAGAGACAAAGAAGGAAATCTGGTAACTGACACAGATAACATGCTGTGGATATGGAAAGAACATTTTACCCAACTGCTAGTGTCCGATGTTGGCGGCGAAGAGGATACCGCAGAACCAATCCCTGATGATGGTATAGAATGTTTATTTCCTAGTCAGAATGAGGTCCAAGTAGCAGTGACCCGACTAAAGAACAACAATGCAGCAGGAGCCGACGGGTTACCCGCTGAACTATTTAAGACCGGAGGCGACACGTTGATATGGCGTATGCATCAGCTTATCTGCGCAATCTGGCTAGAAGAACGCATACCCGATGATTGGAACCTCAGCATACTATGTCCCGTACACAAGAAAGGAGACAAGACGGAATGTGCCAACTACAGAGGAATAAGTCTCCTCCCCATCGCATACAAATTACTCTCGAGCGTACTGTGTGAAAGATTAAAACCTAAAGTCAATGAGATAATTGGGCCCTATCAATGCGGCTTTCGACCTGGTAAATCCAACCTAGACCAGATATTCGCACTGCGCCAAATCCTAGAAAAGACCCGAGAAGGACAAATCAACACCTACCAACTCTTTGTTGACTACAAAGCTGCCTTCGATACTCCTTTACGTTCAAAGGTATTTCAAGCCACGTCTGAGTTTGGTATCCCTGCAAAATTAATAAGACTCTGCAGGATGGCTCTTGCTGATTCCTCAGTAAGAATAGGAAAGAATCTCTCCGAACCATTTAATACTAAACGAGGTTTCAGACAAGGAGACAGCCTATCGTGTGATCTCTTTAATATCCTACTGGAGAAGATTATACGAGATGCAGATGTGAATAGATATGGCACACTTATCACAAGAGAACACATGCTACTCGCCTATGCCGACAACAACGATATCATAGGTCGGTCACCGGAAGTAGTAACTGCAGCCTTTGAAAGAATCGAGAGTCAGTGAAAATGGGTCTGGTAGTAAATGGAGATAAGACGAAGTGGATGGTTTCAACTCCCAAAAAGCTTTGCACAACCGAGCAAGAAAATGGAGAAAGGTGGGAACCACACAAAGTACCTTGGCACCGCCGTAACCGAAACGAATGACACCAGTTTTGAGATTAAGCGAAGAATAATACTGGCAAACAGATGCCACTTTGGACTAAGTAAGCAGTTTGGAAACAAGGCCACCTCTCGACAGACGAAGATTACACTATACAAGACACTGATACAACCCGTGCTGTTATATCGTTCTGAAGCATGGGTATTTGTGAAAGCAGATGAGGCAGTGCTTGGAGTATTTGAGAGAAAGATTCTTCGTAAAATATATTGACCAGTTTGCATTAATGGAGAATATAGGCGACATATGACCCATGAGCTGTATGATGACGATAGCATAGTTACACGCATCAAAATACAACGGCTGCGTTGGCTAGGCCATGTTGTCAGAATGGATGAAGAAGCTCCAGCAAAGAAGTCTTTTGAAGGCAAACACGGTGGTACACGCAAGCCGGGAAGACCAAAAGCCAGATGGAAAGATCAAGTGGCGGGAGACACCTCGAAACTTGGTGTCAGAAATTTTAGAATGAGCGCAGAAGATCGAGGCGCTTGGAAAGCTATTCTACGTTCGGCTAGTGGAACAAATATTCTGTCACATCCAATTAAAGTAAAGTAAGTAAGTAATGGCAAACGGCTTCTTTAGCATCGATCTAATTATAACATATTCTAGATACATTTTTTTCTGTTGGGGTTTTCCCCAATACTACATGTATAAAGTTACTGTAATAAAATAAATTAATTACTGTTGGTCTATGTCGGTAGCTAGACCCGCCCAACTTCTCTTTCATTAATAATTCGGGAAACAATATTTTCCGTTGCATTTTCGCGGAGGTGTTTTGTTTCTAAGGAGTGATCATGGACCCAAATATAAACCTCAAATTCATATTCCATGAGTTTTACATATGTGAACCATGTTGCATCGAAATCGAGGGTGCGCACTATACAGCGTGCTTAATTGGATATTTCGGTAATTTTAATAATTTTTTAATAAGCTCAATTAAAAAATTAATTGAAGATTTCAATAATATTTTTAATTGGATCAATTAAGAAAATTAATTGGAAATTTCAAAAAATGCCAATAATTTTTTAAATTGAATATGCAGTTTTTTTAGTTGGATTTTATCCAATCACCTTTTTTAAAAAATCTGCGATTGATATTATCATTTACGTGATTGAAGCAGGGCAATATTGATTGGAGACTTATCTTTTTTACCAGTGTGTCCTCAAGTATTTAGGAGCTTCCTGTACAAAGAAGTTGTTGTTATTGTACACGCCGCGTCAGTGTAGCTCTTCCCGATGAAAGACTCCATCGGGCCAATCCGGTATGTACAACCGGCTGCCATGGGAGTACAAAGAAGTAATCGATGTCATATGTATGTAGTGGTGGTCATACGTAGTAATCACGAGAAGCTCAGTGGGATACTTCGTATACGGAGTAGCTGTAACTAACGTAGCTATCACGAGAAACTCAGTGGGATACTTCGTATACGGAGTAGCTGTAACTCCAGTCGCGGACAATCTGCGGTATCGAGTGGAGAGTCTCAGTGAGAGGTCGGGCGGCACCGAATTTGCTTCAATACTGAGTGCCGACGATGCTCGATATGACAAGGCGATTTTTTTGGCGCCTTTAAATAAACAATTGCCATCACACTCCCGCAGCGATCGGTCCTATCGGCCGGAACGTTACTTACTCATAGTTACACGTCCACATTCAATGTGGCTACAACAACAAGAACAAAAAAAAAAAAAAATGCAAATTTGCCATGACCACTGCGTTAAACAGGGACAAACTTGGAACGTATCAATGAGTGCGCTGTCCTATTCAAGTTTGAGCTCAATGACAAGGGACCTCATTTTTATAGCCGAACGGCGTGCCGTAGTACTGTAGAGAACACATACTCTGCAATATGTAGGTCCCGATCGTGACAGGGGACCACACGATACACGTCACCTGTTTAACTGCCAAGCCAGACCCACTCGATTAAGACCCAGATCCCTCTGGAAGCTCCCCATCTTAGTCGCAACAACAACCTCTATGTAGGCAAGTTTTTATATGGCATGGTACCTCACAAATGTCGCCAGCATTAAGAGGGGAAGCCCACCGCTGACAATTTTTTTCGACGTTCCCGCCAGCCGCATAGACAGACATGCCTATGACTGCACTACGGTGGCCTCCTCCCACTACAAAAATCCCATAATAACCCGAGGTCAAGCCTTTTCCGGTCCTCAGAAATGTTCGGTTCCTCTCTGTGAGTAATTCGGTCACAGGGCCTTGGGGAGCACTTACAGCATGCTAGTCAGCTGTCTTATTTCCCGTCACCTGTTAAAATTACAGGATCCAGCAAGGCTAGACTAGTAGCCTTTTTATAGATAGATCCATAGATCAAAGATGCTCTTGAATCATTTAACCAGTCTCGGCTTCAAATGGTCCCGCTGCCAGAGCCATCAGCGCCATCGGACTATCTATCTTTAGTAGTTCGACCGAGCAGTATTTCCTGCCTCAAAATCGTCTCCATAGACTTCAAAGATTGCGAAGACCTACTCCTGAGACGCACTTCCCTGTCTTCTCATAACAAGCTCAAGTGCACCCTATGCTAAATTTTATGAAGATTGGCGAATAATTGTCATTTTGGAACAGCAGGTAATTAATAGTGATTGCCTTTGAGCAAAATAAGTGAGCATGGGGCAATGAGTGTGATGTGGAATATATGGGTAGGGTAGGTTAGGTTGAAAAGAGGGTGCAGATATTAATCCGCCCCATGCCACTATAGATATACACCAAATCCAGTAATCGGCTTGTTGTGCGCTCTAAAAACTATAAAGTAACCTCTAAAAAGAAAATTTTAAGTAAGGAATTCCGTGTTACTTACAAAATCCTTAATTGTTTTCAATACCACTCCCCTAAGTAGGTTCATGTCTGGTATTGTGTCTCCACCTGAGTTCCGGTATCTGTTAGATGCGAAAGCCGGGCAATGACAGAGGAAATGCTCCAACGTCTCATCATCTTCCCCGCATGCCGTACACATGCAATCACTTGCCGCACCGATTTTACATATGTGAGCTCGTAGTCCTATGTGTCCCGTTATGATACCAATAGCTATACTGACCTCCTTCATGCTTCCTTTCAGTCATAGCCTCCTCTTTTCACGATCTGGATCCCCCTATAGGATTTTCGCCGTCCTACCGACCGTTTCGCTGTTCCACAATGTTGCATGCGCATTCGTCGCCCACGTCCTTAACTCGGGCTGCGTCGACCCGAAAGGCTTCGGGATAACCAAGTTTATTGACGGCAGTCCTCTGGCCTTCACCGCCAAATCGTCTGCCCTTTCACTTCCCCTTACTCCGTTATGGACCGGCACACAAACGATGTGGATTTTGCCATCCTCAGAGAAGGCGTTAATCTCCTTCTTACACTGCAAGACTGTTTGTGACCTTACTGTCCTGGTTGTTATTGCCCTTATGCCAATTTTACTGTCGGTAAAGATGTTCACACTCGACGTCCTCGCGTTAGCACCACACCACTTCACGCATTCCGTGATAGTCCGGATCTCCGCCTGCAGGACCCCCAGACCCACTCTGTCCTCTAGCATTGATCCATCCGTGTTACATGGTCTTCCAGATGGCCTTTAGTCTCATATCTGTATGTCAATGGGTCGGATATCTAAAATAGTCTCCAGTGCCCTAGTGGCATGGTCCTCATCGCTCCGCCTATGCCAAGACAACATGTTCTCTGAACCTGTTGTATGGTCCTTATGTTGCACTCTTCTCCATGGCAGTCCACCAAACTACTGAGGCGTATGTAAGTATTGGTCTAATCACGCCCCTGTAGAGCCAGTGGACTATCCTCGGATTCAGGCCCCATTTCGAGCCTACGGCCCGTCTACATTGTGCCCAACATCTGTGAGCCTTCTGAGTACGCTCCTGAATGTGACACTTCCAATTCAGTTTCCTGTCCAAGATCACACCTAAGTATTTGACCTTGTGAGATATCGAAATCGATAATAGGGATAATATAGGGATAAATAAATAAACCCGCATAACTTAAGTGAAAAATCCCGCTTAAGTGAAATTTGCCGGAAACAACCTATACATTCATTCAAAAGTTATTTCTATGGGAAACTATCTAAAGTTTTTAAAATTCGCGTCATCAATAAAATGTACAAAAACATATTTTGAAATTTCGCTCATGGTTGCTACTGATTTTTCATACATAATAAGAATGTTGACGTTGACTTTTGCACTCATGCTTATATTGCTTACCGGAAAACTAATTTCACTTATTCGGACTACGATAAACTGAACATTATGAATAAGTAGTGAAACCAAATTGATATATTTTTAGCGAGCGTTTCACTTACCCGGTTGCGACTGTAATTCTAACTATTGGGTTGCCCAAAAAGTAATTGCGGATTAAAAGAAAGTAAATGCATTTTTAATAAAACTTGAATGAACTTTAATCAAATATATAATTGCCATTTTGTTCGATAACCTTTTGCCATCTTCCTGGCAAATTTAGTATTCCACGCTCATAGAACTTCTGGCCTTTATCTGCAAAAAACTGAACCAAGTGCGATTTTATAGCCTCATCATTGCCGAAAGTTTTACCATTTAAGGAGTTCCGCAATGATCGAAATAAATGGTAGTCTGATGGTGCAATGTCAGGGCTATATGGTGTATGCATCAAAAGTTCACAGCCAAGCTCACTCAGTTTTTGGCGAGTGTCCTGGTGGAATATGACACCTTTACGATTGACCAATTCTGGTCGCTTCTCCTTGATGGCTGTATTCAATTTGTCCAATTTTTGACAGTAAACATCCGAATTAATCGTTTGGTTCCTTGGAAGCAGCTCAAAATATACCACACCCTTCCAATCCCACCAAACAGACAGCATAACCTTCTTTTGGTGGATATCAGCCTTTGAAGTGGTTTGAGCTGGTTCACCATGGTTGGACCATGATCGTTTTCGACTAACGTTGTTGTAAAAAATCCATTTTTCATCTCCAGTTATGATTCGTTTTAAAAACGGATCAAATTCATTGCGTTTAAGGTGCATATCACAAGCGTTGATTCAGTTTGTTAAATGAACTTCTTTCAATACATGTGGTACCCAAATATCAAGCTTTTTCACCAGTCCAAGACTTTTTATGTGATAATGAACGGTTGATTTTGGTATATTTAACTTCTCTCCTATCTCACGCTCAGTTATATGACGATCCAATTCGATTAATGCTTTGATTTGGTCATCATCAACTTCATTTGGCCGACCTGAACGTGGCTCATCTTTAAGTGAAAAATCTCCAGAACGGAATTTGCGGAACCAATTTTGACACTGTCTTCCTTTTAAGGCTTTATCACCATACACATCTCGTAACTTTTTAGCAACCTGCTCCGCGTTTTTTCCCTTACGGAAATAATAAAGTAAAATATGACGAAAATGCTCCTTTGTAGGCTCCATATTAAAATTGACGCCAAACAAACAAATGTACACAAAATTTCGCGCACTTTTTTTCTAAAGCAAGCTAAAAGTAATAGCTGATAACTGACAGAAGAAAGAATGCAATTACAGAGTCACAAGCCGTTGAAAAAATTTGTCAACACCGACTATATGAAAAATCCGCAATTACTTTTTGGGCAACCCAATAATTTTTTTTTTCAATTGGCTTAAAGTTACATTGGCTGTGTTTTATTTAAGTTCCATATAGTGCAGTGCAATGAAACTTGTATGAAAATGACATCTATCCACGTCAACGAAGTTCTGGATAAATAACCTGTGCTATGATATGTTTTTCACAAATTAGTGTGGCCACCCGCAGAAATTCTCAAATGTGAATGGCAAAATAATTTTCAAAATTATTATTTATAAAATTGCGTGCACAAATCTCAATAAATTTTATTTGACTTCTATGTCCACAGGGGTTTTGCAAATTTTATTTATTGGGTTGCCCAAAAAGTAATTGCGGATTTTTAAAAGAAAGTAAATGCATTTTTAATAAAACTTAGAATGAACTTTAATCAAATATACTTTTTTTACACTTTTTTTCTAAAACAAGCTAAAAGTAACAGCTGATAACTGACAGAAGAAAGAATGCAATTACAGAGTCACAAGCTGTGAAAAAATTTGTCAACACCGACTATATGAAAAATCCGCAATTACTTTTTGGGCAACCCAATATAAATTTAACAAATATTTTCACTTTTTCCTCGTATTGTTTTGACAGATTGGCAAATGGCGTTACCATCTAATTTGTTATTTGTAATTTATTTATTTACACCCGCACAACAAGAATATAAAATTCTTATAATTAAAGTGCGGGTAATATCTCCATCTCATGCGTTTTATTTTTGCCCTTCTGTCCAGTACTTAAATAAGACACAGCATTCGCCTGAATAAAATGCCAAAACATATTTTGTGTTGTACAATATTATGTTGTAGTTGTAACCACATTTTCACGTGGAGGTGGCAATCATCGTCAAGCTCCCGTAGGCGAGCAAGCTCGTTCCGGTCCAAACGACCGATCGCCTCGGGAACAGAGTGACCATTGGTTATTTAAAGGTGCCAATAACTTGCCTTGTTATAAATCCTTGTTATGGTGTAAGGCACTATTTTGAATCTCCATATGTGTCAATGCATCGTATAATCGAAGTAAAGTAAAGCATTTTGAAACCCGTTTATACTGCTCATTAAATCCGGATTTAAGGCTCGCGTCAGCTGATTTTATAAAGTGAAAACAGATGATCGAGCAATTAAATCCGGGTTTAAAGAGCAGTGTAAACGGGGTTTTAGGAATACTTTGAACAGGACAACTTTAAAACCCCAACTCTCCCAGTATCCCATTGGGGCTGACGGATTCTATGCACGGTAAAAAGAAGGAAATAACATAAGATATAAAAAATAATTTCTATTTTCTGTTTTCTTTCTTTTTGGTAAAAGTTTTCTGCAATTAAAAATAACAATTTAACATTTTCATTTGTATGAGAAACTTACAATATACTACATACGTAGATTATTACATGTTTAACAAAAAAAAAATAAAATTTATATAATAATTTCCTATACAAATTCCAAAATCTTCCGAAACCAATTTTAAATAAAAGTAAAATGTTCACAAAGACATAGAAGGATACACTGAAAAAATAGATCATAGTATTATATCCGTGGGAGAAAACCAAAAATATTTAAGACATCAGAAGAAAAAGATGTTTAAGTAACAATTAAGCTATTGCTTTCAAAAGGAAAACCATTGTAGGGCTGGGGGGCAAAATATATAGAGGCCGAATACACATGAGAAAATAGTTGTTCGCTAAGCGTTCCTCAAAATGGCATGCGGAATAAAAACCGTTCATCCATTACTGGAAAAGTTTTATTGTACAAGACTCATTCATTATAAATACTATCAATTATTCCAAAGGAATTGCCGTATCTTTCACAGGCATTTCTCGGGGATTGTTTTACAGTTCTACTAATATAGGATAAACAAGTTGTTTTCACTCACGGAAAGTTTACACAGCATAAAAATCTAACATTTACGTTTTGCATTTTTGTTTTATAAAAATTAAACGATAATCGGTAGTGAACAAAAGTAAATAATCTTACGAACAAAATTATCATTTAAAGGCAAAACTCCACAAACAATTTGGAGCCAGAGGAGGAGACTAAGTGGCGTTTCTTAATGGTATTATGTTGATATTTGATCCACCGATATTTTGTATCACTAAGACGTTATTTCAGATCTAATTCCTCTTCTTCATCTTCTGGTGACGATGGCGCCGACAATGGTGTCTTTTGTTGGTCCGTTGTGATGTCGGTTGTTGTTACTATTGGCGTCGTCGTCGCTGCAGTATTGGTCATTGCCGCTTTTGCCATTGATATTATGGATGTGGAAGACGAGGCACATCGCGCTACCAAATCCGCATACGGCTTATTATGAAGAAAACATACTAAAACCACGGTCATATTATCACCGCCTAGACCACCCATTTGGCAATCGGGTGCCAAACAATGATTCATTAACTCTTCGCATATCTCCTCTGGATACATGCCTTGACCGATGCGTGCCCTGCAAAAGCTGACGACTTCTTCATTGCTCATGACATCCCAAATACCATCGCAGGCGAGAACAAGGAATTCCCAATCTTCATCGAGAGTGCGTGTTTCTACATCAGGATTGGCTGAAAAACAAATATAAAAAGTATAATTATATGTAGTTTAAAAGGCGTGGTTTTGGCTCTCATTAGTGTAGAAGAGTGTGTCAGCTGTTTTGTTCTGCCTTATGAAAACGCTTGAAGTGTGAACATAGTATTATACTATGTTCAGACGACTCGTTTTCTCTTTATAAGGCTCTGAAAACGCCTCGTTTTTCCTTTACAATTCATAAGGGCAAAACGACTCGTTTGGCGCAAAAAAGAGTTATTCAAAGCATGTGAGCCCAAATTAATGCCTTAATTGTGCTAAATGAACTCAGCCCTAAATAATGTCAAACAAGTAAGAGCGTGCTAATTTCGGCCGGGCCGAATCTTACCGTGGATCGCATTTGTCGAGTTCTATGCGCGGTATCTGTTTTTTAGCAAACAAAGAATTTTGAATAAGAACTGTTATGCTATTAGAGCTATATCAAGTTATAGTCCGATTCGTACCATATATGAATGCTGAACATTGTAGAAGTCATTGTGTAATATTTCAGTTCATTCGGATAAAAATTGCGCCTTGTAAGGGCTCAAGAAGCAAAATCGGGAGATCCGTTTATATGGAAGCTGTATCAAGCTATTGATCGATTCAGACCATATTAGACACGTTTGTTGAAGATCATGAGAGAAGCCGTTGTACAAAATTTCTGCCAAATCGGATGAGAATTGCGCCCTCTAGAGGCTCAAGAAGTCAAGATCCCAGATCGGTTTATATGGCAGCTATATCAGGTTATGTTCCGATTTGCGCCATACTTGCACAGTTATTGGAAGTCATAACAAAACACCTCATGCAAAATTTCAGTCAAATCGGATGAGAATTGCGCCCTCTAGCGGGTCAAGGAGTCAAGACCCAAAATCGGTTTATATGGCAGCCTTATCAAAACATGGACCGATTTGGCCCATTAACAATCCTAACCGACCTACACTAATAAAAAGTATTTATGCAAAATTTCAAGCGACTAGCTTTACTCCTTTGAAAGTTAGCGTGCTTTTGACAGACAGACGGACGGACATGGCTAGATCGTCATAAAAAGACATGACGATCAAAAATATATGTACTTTATGGGGTCTCTGACGCATATTTCGAGGTGTTACAAACAGAATGACGAAATAAGTATACCCCAATCCTATGGTGGTAAGGGTATAAAAACATAAATAAATAATAGGGTATAAATAAATAAACAAAATTTTAAAGATAAAACAAAAAAACAAAAAACGCTTAACAGTATTGCATCATACAATTTATGTTGGAGTGTGAAAAAATGTAATTTCCAGAAAAATATTTCAACTAGTTAGTGTGAACGGTTGAGATGTTTTTCAAAACTATTCAAATTAGAAATAGTATTACCGTTGTGATCCTAAAGGCTAAGTGTGACCCTGTTTGTCCTTTTTGTGAGCCTTTTTAATCAATAACTTTGTTGACACTTTTTCAATTTTGGTTTTTCTTCTTCTTGTTTTCTACCAAATACTCTAGGATGAAATACTCGCAAGAATTGATAATTAACTGTATGTGACTGTATTAAATTATTTAGACCCCTGGTGAAGACATTGATGATCTTTTCATTTCTTTTCAATACTAATATTTGAGCCATATAACCGTGGACGTGATCGAGTGCGCTTTCGTGTGGAATGCACCAAATGTTAGTTTTTTTTTACAAATTACGACCGGTTTAAACATTCGCGTTACTTATGGGTCGATTATGGATTGTAACCCAACTTCAGTTGTATTGTCAACGGCCAGATTTGTCATAGAAATTTTCATTTCAGTATTAA
Organism: Stomoxys calcitrans; assembly: GCF_963082655.1. NCBI lineage: Eukaryota > Metazoa > Arthropoda > Insecta > Diptera > Muscidae > Stomoxys > Stomoxys calcitrans. The sequence goes on along the minus strand of NC_081552.1, from coordinate 169,219,378 downwards.
ATTGCATGTTTTTACAATTACCAAGTAACTGAACGCTCAAAACACTGATATTGAATTAAACTGGGAAAATTTTCCAAATTTGTACCAATTTTTATTTCATGGTTTTATCTCTGGCAACGCAACCATTATCTACCCCTAAATCCCATGGCAGTCGGTTGTACGCACCGGATTGGCCCGATGGAACCCTCATCGGCAAGGGCTGCCGCCTCAGCCGTCGTTCGTCTATTTTCGTCATGGGAGAGGCACATCCCGGAATGCCTTCTTCGTACGCTTCTGGTCCGTGCCGGGATTGAAAAGAACCCCGGACCCTGGATCTTTTCGGTTTGCCAGAACCGCCTCCATCATCGGTCGGTGTCGGTGAGGTGTAATCGGTGCATGCAGTGGGTACTTTCCGATCTTGCTCTGTCCTCATTTTACTACGGGATTATAGTCATACTGGATATGTCGCAAGGTGCTGTGCGCACATAGACAGCAGTGGGTCACAAGTGTCGTCGTCGTCGCCTTCCGCGTCCTCGTCGTCGGACCATGTGACCCCCCTGTCCTCTCCCGTACGGCAATATAAGCAACGGCAGCATACCAGCCCAAATATTGCCAGGTCAGTGCCGGGAATAGCAGTGCCATAGCTTTGGCAGAGCAGATTGAAAGCTCCACGTTTTGCACGGTGAATGAGGATGCCCCCACTAGGATTACGGAGCAGCTCGCCAGACATTTCCATAGCATCCCCTAATCTCCTGAGTGACGTATCCTGGCAAGCCGTCATCTCTTTGGGGTCAGACCACCTCCACCTCTCACCATCGACCGACCACCCGACTTCATAACCTCTGAGCGCCGGACGTTTATCAATCAGAAGAAGGCCGATTGGGCTGGCTTCAGGGAGTATACCAATCGCCGCTTCAGTGAACTGCCACCCCCCTTGGATGTGCTAGTGTCCGAGAGGAAATTCCGAGACATCATTAACGCAGCAGCCACGCGCTTTATACCAACCGGTCAGCGCAGGCAGTGGTACACTCAGACGAGCGTGATGGGATTTATTTATTTATTTTATTTCATGCAATGCGAAGCCATCAGGCCTATAAATAATCACACTATGCATAAGACGTCCTTTTTCTAACATAACTCAATTATTCGTGGTATGGACCCCACTAACCCCAGAATCAGCGAGCTGAATCTGAAATAAACATAGAATAAAAGCGGAATTTGTGGCTGGAACACTTGGAGAAATGTAACTTAGGCACCGGTGTAGGCATGCTGTGCGCCAGGTTATTAAACCGTAAATTTTTTTTGCATCCCGAGAGTGACAGGGTAAGGAAAAGCGCCATTCGTCGTATTCGTGGTCTCCGAGCCAATGAACAGACATCACAATTTACTGTGGGCGAAGTTACGAATGTCATCCGTGGCGCCAAATCATCTAAGGTGCTGGGCCCCGACGGAATCTCTGTATTGATGTTGAAGAATCTGGATTCACCTGGAGTTGACTATCTAACTACTGTCCTCAACCTGTCTTTGAACTCTTATAGTTCTCGATGTCTGGAAAATGTTCAGAGTGATTCCGCTACTGAATCCTGGAAAGGACCCGAGTTTGAGGGAGTCGTACAGACCGATCTCCCTTCTCTCACACGTGGCAAAGAGGCATTACTCATTATTCCCGAGCCTTGTAGGAGAATTTCCATTCGACATGGATTTCGAAGACTGCTTAGCACAACAACAGCTTTGCATGCCATCACCGCACACTTTTGCCGTGGCTTCAATCAGCACAGGCCATGTGATAGGATGGTCCTCGTGGCACTGGACCTATCGAAGGCATTCGACACGGTCAGCCATGCCAAATTATTTGAGGACACCGCCAACACGTCCCTCCAGCCAGGCCTGAAGCGCTGGGTCGCGAATTATCTGTGTGGTCGCCAGTCATTTGTGGAATTTAGGGATAAGAAATCGAAGCACCGTAGAGTGAAACAGGGAGTTCCCCAAGGTGGGGTGATATCTCCGGCACTGTTTAACCTCTACCTATCCTCCATTTCACCCCTTCCAGACGGCATAGAGATCGTATCATATGCGGACGATTGTACGATCATGGCATCAGGCCCCCCACCCATTGTTGACATCTGCGATATGTTAAACGTCTACCTCAACGAACTTGGCTCATATTTCGCTGTAAGAAATCTGAAGATATCTGCCACCAAATCTTTAGCCACATTGTTCACTACAAATACGCGTGAGGTGCATACTGAGCAGACTGTGATGGTCGATGGAGAAATGATTCCGACCATCAAGTCTCCTAAAATACTTGGCGTCACATTTGACAGCTCTTACACACTTGCTGGCAGCACTTGGGGTGCAGACAAAGAACCCTTGTTGACCACGTACAAAGCTATTGGTCGGTCTGTGGTAAGTCATGCAGCGCCAGTGTGGTCTCGTCAACTTTGTGACACGCAGTGGAATAATATTCAGATCTGTCAGAATGCCTCCTTCCGAACTACGACGGGCTGTATCCTCAGTTCTCATGTGGACCACCTCCATCAGGAGACAAAGATCCTACCAGTGCGAAGACAAAACTATATGCTGTCTAAGCAATACCTTTTGGGCTGTTATCCCAGAGACCATCCAAATCATCATCTTGTGGATAGATATCCACCGCCCAGAAGCCTTAAGGTAGATCTACATGATCTAGAGCATGAGGTTCAGCGCTACAAGCGAGAACCTCTAGATCAAGCAGCATATCAAGCTGGTCTATACAACATCCATGCAGACACGGAAGCAGATGCGGTAAATGGCTTCCCCCGGCAAACTAGAGTAGTTCTGGCTCAATTACGTTCCGGCAGATGCAGTCGCCTCAACTCCTACAGAGCAAGGATTGATGCCGACGTGCAAGATGTATGTCCCGATTGTAACCAGAAAATACACCAAAATATTTGAAAATGTATAAATACCCAAAAAGGTATTTATTGGTTAAATGCCCAATAAGCATTGGAAACTTACCCGGCAGAGTCCCATCACTAATTGCAACGTAAAAGCATAACAGCAAAAGGTAAATAAAAATTTGGGGGGAAAAAGTGAAGTGTTTATTAACATTTGACCAAAATTTTTGGACGTCGTAGATGGTGGGAAAGACCTTTGCCCGAATTCAATTTCATTGTCTGGTCATCCACACGCTAAAATGAACGAAGCATATATAGAGTTGAATACTACCGTCTTCAACCACCATCATCGTTCTTCTTTGGAACGATTCAATACGATTCTATAGTGATTAAACTACCTCAGTCAATACATGTACATAAAAAATGGTATTACACATTCCGCATTTCCCATTCTCCAATGGGCATACACCTAAGCCAGTAATCGGCTTATTGTGCGCTCTAAATACTGAAAATCAACCTCGAAAAAACAAATCTTGGTTTGGAATTCTGTGCTACTTACGAAATGCCTAATTGTTTTTAATACCACGCCCCTAAGTCGGTTCATGCCTGGTATTGTGTCCCCACCCAAGTGCCGATGTCTGTTAGAAACGAAAACCGGGCAATGAAATAGAAAATGCTCCAACGAGAAAGTCCAAAGTCTCCCATAAGGTAAGGGTGGAAAGAGGGTGTGTATACTAAGCTAGTTGTTGTTGTTGTTGTAGTAGCGGTGTGTTATACACTGTGGCGGCAGCCCTTGCCGATGAAGAACTCCATCGGGTCAATCCGATACATACAACCAGCTGCCATGGGATTGAGGCTTGTTGTGCGCTCTAAATAATAAAAAATAACCTCGAAAATTCTAAGTCAAGAATTCCGTGCTGCTTACAAAATCCCTAATTGTTTTCCATACCACGTCCCTAAGTTCCTAAGTTGGCTATCTGGTATTGTGTCGGCACCTAAGTGGCGGTGTCTGTTAACCACGAAGACCGGGTAATGACATTATGAAATGCTCATGATAGCATGTGTACGGCACGGTATCCATGCTATCACTTGCCGCACCGATTTTGCATAAGTGAGCTCGTAGTCCTATGTGCCCCCTTATGATACCGAAAGGTAACTGACCTTCTTCTTACTTTCCTTCATAAATAGCCTCGTCTTCTTATGATCCGGATCACCCCACAGGATTTTCGCCGTCCTACCGATCGTTCCGCTGTTCCACAGTGTTTTCAAAGTAGACTCCCAGACCCACTTAAGATTTGCTTTAGCTTTGATCCATCTGTGTAGCATGAACTTCCAGATGGCAATACCAGAGTTCCGTCAATCGAAGACTGTGCCGCTGGCAGCAGTGCCTCGCACTCTACCTCAAGTGTTGTCTCAGGTATCTGATACGAAACTTCTTTTATTCCTTCCAGGTTTCCTATTGCCGCCTCAATTATACCGCGTTGGTATGGCCTGCTCCTTTACTTTAGAAGTGTAAGTATTCGCTTAATCACTCTCCTGTAGATCCCGTGGACTATTCTCGTATTCAGGCCTCATTTCGAGCCTACGGCCCGTCTATGTAGTGCCCAACATCGGTGAGCCTTCTCGGTACGTTTCCAAGTCTGGCACTTGGTGCGTTATCCTTTCCTATGTAGGAGTGTAGAATGCTGCATCTGCCGTATTGTAATTGAGCCAGAACTACTCTGGTTTGCTAAGGGAAGTCAATTTCTTCAAGCGCAATAGGATTCGGTCGATCTCCAAGGACCGCATTCGATCACCAAGGACCGCATTAGCTATTCACCGCATCTGCTACGGTGTCTCCATGAATGTTGTCACGACCCGCTTGATCTAGAGGTTCTCTCTTGTAGCGCTGAACCTCACGCTCTAGATCACGTAGATCTACCTTAAGACGGTTAAAATTTATCCCCAAGATGATGATTTGGATGGTCCCTGCGATAACAGTCCAGAAGGTATTACTTGGACAGCATGTAGTTATGTCTTCGCACGCGTAGGATCTTTGTCTCCTGATGGAGGTGGAATAATATTCGCAGTTCGAATATTATTCCACATCGTGTCACAGAGCTGACAAGACCACACTGGCGCTGCATTACGTACTACAGACCGGCCAATTGCTTTGTACGCGGTCAACACGGTTTCTTTGTAAACACCTCAAGTACTGCCGGACCTTTTTTCTACTTTTGACTTTATTGCAAATTGCTGTAGCATGGCAAATACCATCAAATTTCTTGCAGCGAAATAAGCGTTGAAATTCGTTGCGATAGATGTCATCGACGAGTATTTAACCTATCGCAGATGTCATCTATGATAAAATGATCGTACAATCGTCCGCATATGAAACAATCTCTATGCTGTCTGGAAGAAAGGAGCTACGTAAACAACAACAACATGGTTGCACTTCGGACTTGATGGTACTACGTTGATAAGGGAAATATGGTCTTTCTAATCCTAGCGATGCACAAATCAGTGTGTGGTGCTCATAGCTGTCACGAGAAGCTTAGGGGGCGCGTCCACAGGTTGCGGATAGCGGAATGCTCCCTACGGAGTATCTGTAACGGCAGTCACGGGCAATCAGCGGTATCGAGCGGAGAGTCTCAGTGAGAGGCCGGACGGAATTTAGGAATACAACGACTGACACCGTTTTCCTGGCGGTTTCCTGTTTGTATATTCATTTATTCGAAAAAGTAGCATATTTATTCCATAATCGATTTGTCATATTAAATGTGTATAACTTTGAGAGATGCTTTTTTGAGATTACATATTGTCCCCTAACCGCCAAAAAGATGTAAGTGCCAAAATCAAAACTTTACAGGAGAAGGTTTTTATTTAATAAATCGTAGCATATCTTCGATTGAAATATGATTTTTGCATATGTATCACTTCTTTGGCTGATGCACATAGTGGTTAAAACATTTTTGTGGATTTGAATAGAGATAACGGTATTTTTGGCACTCACATCTTTTTCGCCGTCACATAAATTACCTTGTTTTGAGTATTTGGAGGCAAACAAACAAAATGCAATCAATATCATTGTTTAAAAGTGAGCTGGAAGTCTCAATTTAAATCCGGTTTTAATGCAATTTGGAACATATTATACATCGTCACATTTATGCCAACTTTCGTCCATATCCGACCATATTTCGATATAGCTGGGGTCTGAAGTTCATAAAAGCCGCATTGATTATTCGATGCCTCTGAATTTTAGAACAGTGAATTGTAGAAAGCCTCGTGACATCCGGACCGAATATGATTCAGATCAGCCCACATTTGGATATAGCTGTCATATAGACCGATCTCCCAATATATGGTCTAGGGCCCATAATGGGCGTATTTGTTAACCGATTTCGCTGAAATTTGGAACAGAGATTTGTGTTAGGGTCCTCAACAGACAGGACATTTATTATTTTATATAGCTGCCGTATAGACCGATCTGCGATTAAAAGTAGAAAGAAAGGGCCCAAGTTGTACTTAATACCCGATATCAACGAAATTTGAAGCTGTGATTTGTTTTTGAAACCTCAAAACCCTTGTCCGATATAGTCTAGATCTGAACGTAATATGATATAGATGTATAATGTATAAACATTCCTCGAATAAAATTCTTGCCTTATAAATATTGCATTTTTTATCGAATGTAACCCTGGCCGATCTTAACGTGTTTTTATTTACTTATAACCGGGGATTTGGAGCGGACTGAAGTGGCCGAAACTCGGCAACGTCCCAAATATATCAAATCCGTAATATTCTCCAAAGTCTTTTAATTTAAATCCCATATTTTCTAATCGACCCATAATTCCGTCATGGCGAGTTTCGCCTTTTATTTGAGTCCCATATTGTCCCGGATGACCAATGTGGGTTTATTGGTGACCACTGTACGTCCAAAGACTTTAATTTGAGTCCAATATTGTCTCAGTAGGCCAATATTTCCCTTTGGCGGTTTCCTCAAGGTTGGGCGTCCCTCAGATACTTAGCCCTACTTTGAAACAACCGATTCGTACTCTACTTCCGAATATGAAACGTTGCATTATGATAACTTATATATTTATTTGCAATTACAGGGATCCACTGGGATCTGGGTCTGAGTCGAGTGGGTCTGGCCGGGCAGTTAAACAGGTGACGTGTATCGTGCGGTCCCTGGTTACAATCGGGACATACATCTTGCACGTCGGCATCAATCCTAGCTCTGTGGGAATTGAGGCGGCTGCATCTGTCAGAACGTAATTGAGCCAGAACCACTCTGGTTTGCCAGGGGAGGTCGATTTCTTCGGGTGCAATGGGTGGCGGTCGTTCTTCAAGGACTACATTCACCCGTGTCTGCTACCGTGTCTGCATGAATGTTGTTTAGACCCGCTTGATATAGAGGTTCTCGCTTGTAAAGCTGAACCTCACGCTCTAGATCGGGTAAATCTACCTTAAGGCTCTTGGGCGGTGGATATCTATCCACAAGATGATGGTTTGGATGGTTTCTGCGATAACAGCCAAAAGGTATTGCTTGGACAGCATGTAGTTATGTCTTCGCACGCGAAGGATCTTTGTCTCCTGATGGAGGTGGTCCACATGAGAACTGAGGAGACAGCCCGTCGCAGTTTGGAGTGCGGAATTCTGACAGATCTGAATATTATTCCACTGCGTGTCACAAAGTTGACGAGACCACACTGGCGCTGCATAACTTACCACAGACCGGCCAATCGCTTTGTACGTGGTCAACAAGGTTTCTTTGTCTGCACCCCAAGTGCTGCCAGCAAGTGACTTGAGGACCTTGTTTTTACTTTTGACTTTTTCGCAGGTTGCTGTGACATGTGGCTCCCATGGCAGCCGGTTGTACGTACCGGATTGACCCGCTGGAGTTATCCATCGGCAAGGGCTGCCGCCTCAGTGTACAACACACTGCTACAACAACAACAACATGTGAGGAGAATGTGTAAGAGCCGTCAAATGTGACGCCAAGTATTTTGGGACACTTGATGGTCGGAATCATTTCTCCATCGACCATCACAGTATTCACCTCACGCGTATTTGTAGTGAACAATGTGGCTGAAGATTTGGTGGTGGATATCTTCAGATTTCTTGCAGCGAAATATGAGCCAAGCTCGTTGAGGTAGACGTTCAACCTATCGCAGATGTCATCAATGGGTGGGGGCCTGATGCCATGATCGTACAATCGTTCGCATATGAGACGATCTTTATGCCGTCTAGAGTGGGTGGAATGGAGAATAGGTAGAGGTTAAACAGTGCCGGAGATATCATCTCACCTTGGGGAACTCCCTGTTTCACTCTACGGTGTTTCGACTTCTTATCCCTAAATTCCACAAATTACTGGCGACCACACAGATAATTCGCGACCTATCGTTTCAGGCCCTCTGGAGGGACGTGTTGGCGATGTCCCCAAATAATTTGGCATGGCTGACCGTGTCGAATGCCTTCGATAGGTCCAGTGCCACGAGGACCGTCCTATCACATGGCCTGGTCTGATTGAAGCCACGGCAAAAGTGTGCGGTGATGGCATGCAAAGCTGTTGTTGTGCTAAGCAGTCTCCGAAATCCATGTTGGTGCTCGGCGAATGGAAATTCTCCTACGAGGCTCGGGAGGAGTAATGCCTCAGCGTCTTTGCCACTGGTGAGAGAAGGGAGATCGGTCTGTACGATTCCCCCTAACTCGGGTCTTTTCCAGACATCGGGAACTATAACAGTGTTCAATGACAGGTTAAGGACAGTGGTAAGGTACTCAACTCCAGGTGAATCCAGATTCTTCAACATTAATGCAGAGATTCCGTCGGGGCCCAACGCCTTAGAAGATTTGGCGCACCGGATGACATTCGTAACATAGCCCACGGTAAATTGTGATGGCTGTTCATCGGCTCGGAGACCATGAATACGGCGAATGGCCCTCCTCCTTGCCCTGTCTCTCTCGGGATGCACAATAAATTGACGGTTGAACAACCTGGCGCATCTCTTCGGATCAGTCACGGTTATATCGCCAAAAGTGACTGAGGTCCTATCATCCCGTCTACCGGGGTTCGAGAGTGACTTAACAGTGGCCCACAGTTTGCCTACACCGGTGCCTAAGTTACAATGCTCCGAGTGTTCCAGCCACAAATTCCGCTTATATTCGTTGACTACCCTGTTTATTTCCAGATTCAGATCGCTGATTCTGGGGTTAGCGGGGTCCATAGCACGAATCCCATCACGCTTGTCTGCGAGTACCACTGCTTGCGCCGGGAAATTTGGCCGCACTTGGTGTATTCGAACGGCTGGTATAAAGCGAGCGGCTGCTGCGTTAATGATGTCTCGGAATTTCCTCTCGGCCACAAGCACATCAGAGGGGGGTGGGAGTTCACTGAAGCGGCGATTGGTATACTCTCTGAAGCCAGTCCAATCGGCCTTCTTATAATTGATAAACGTCCGGCGCTCAGAGGTTATGAAGTCGGTTGGTCGGTCGATGGTGAGAATTATGGGGAGGTGGTCTGACCCCAAAGAGATGACGGGAATGCAATTGAGATGTCTGGCGAGCTGCTGCACCTCCTCGTAATCCTAGTGGATTCACCGTGCAAAACGTGGAGCTATCAATCTGCTCTGCCAAAGCTATGCCACGCTGGTCGTTACCTAGGGGACCAGACGATTATAGCCAGATAGCAACCCACTTATGTCAGGGTTGTAAGCCTGGCCATGAATCGGGACACAGCTACCAACCGGCGGTATATACACGTTGTATAGCTCTATCTCGGCAGTACCAGACCTGACTGCTATCCCCATGTAGTCCATGTAGGGGTCACTAGCGTCAAGCGCAGGCGAGATAGCTCTATACTGCACGGAATGGTGTATTACGAAGGCCAATCCCCTTCGTGACAACTGTGCAAGATGCAGGTGTTGGTCAGCTTTGTCTTTGTTCTGGCAAACCGAACAGAACCAGGGTCCGGGGTTCTTTTCAATCCCGGCACGGACCAGAAGCGTGCGGAGAAGGAACTCCGGGATGTGCCTCTCCCATGACGAAAAAAGACGAACACGTACACTGAGGCGGCAGCCCTTGCCGATGAGGATTTCATGGGGTCAATCCGGTGCGTTCAACCGGCTGCCATGGTTGTACATTATTAAACATTACAAGTGGCTATGTGAACAGAATCCAATATTCATCGATGCCAGTGTGAATGGATAATCGCAGGTGTGGGTAGCAAATTTAGCGCAATATTGTACAAGAGTTTTGTTTTTGTTTGTGTCTTTAACAATCAGATATGTACATAAGAGTGTGTATGTATCCGGAGGAAACAAAAAGAAATCGCTTTTCTTTCCACATAACGCTAGTGAAAACTAAGCATCGATCGCAACAATAAAAATATTATACGAATGAATAGCATTGAGTGAGTGATTGAATGCCGGTAGTATTGTTTGTTTTGTTTTGATTTTCTTTCATGCAACAAGTGAATGAAAATAAATGGCTTTTTTATTTTCCCTCGGGGGTTAAGCGGAAGAGGAGATGAATGAGATGAAAAGTGTTTTCAATAAGCAATTAGTTCATGCAATATACATTTTCAAACAATTTTCACTCGGTAAATTTATGCAAAGTTTACGTTCAAATGTTTGTGTGTTCATTTAAAGCTTTCTAAACAAACAGGGAGGTTCAAGGTAATATTTTATCTGATGATAGAATGAACAATTTTTTGAGATAAAAATTATAGTGTTGCATTTTCATTGAAAGATAACAGAATCTCGATAGTTAATTGGGAGAAAACCAATTCTTAAAAATATTAATATAGTGGGCGGATTTTAATACGGACTTCTTGCGTATATGTCAACCCTATAGGATAGCTGACACGAAGTGTTGGCAAGTTTAGTCTGGCATATCTGTCAACTTTATTATTTTTTTTTCAAAGCTAATTATGTAGGATGGTAACCCTGACGAAGTTACGAAAGGGCAGACTGTAGATGAAGAAAAGGATAGACAAGCGACACTGACCTACGTTAGCTTGTTACACTTTGTGCGTTATCCTCTTAAACACTCTCTTCTCTCTCTCGGACCGTGGAAGAATAAAGACGTGTGAAATTATATTTTCTTGTAAATAGTTTCATCTTTTAATTAACTGAAATACTTTTAAGTTCTTTTACACAACCATTCACTATAACCGGCTATTGTTGGTGAACTTAAACAGCTCAAAGTAAACAAAGTGTTTGTGTATCGCACCATAAATCCTGTTCTGGTCTTCCCAAAACGCAAAATGTTTTTCCTACATTTTCCAAGTCCTTCTCTTCTACGATTTCAAAAATAACTTGAGTTTCCTCTTACTATATAGAGGTTTGATAAGAGTATGCACTCAAACATCGACGTTTCAAAGTTTGCAAGAAATAAGGCAAAGAAGTTCTTTGGTTTTGCGTTTTCGAAAACTGGAACAGGCCTGAATGATACTGGTAGCGTTGCCAGACGCCATGACGTTGGTAAAAAAAAATGCAACAACTGATGTTTTGGCGAGCGAAGACTCGAATTCAACGAAATCTACGCAGTAAATGACTAAACATTTGAAAATATCGCTTGAAAGGGTGCAAGGTATATTGAAAAAAAAGCTCAAAGTAAAGCCTTACAAAAGGTACACTATCTTACACTAATGCTAAAATATGCTGGACTCTAAAGAGCAAAAGAGTTGCTGCGCTTGCACGAACGTGGTGAATTAACGAATGTCCTTAAGCACAACAAATGTCCTTAAGCACACGTAAGATAATTTCAAACTACGAACGGCCACCCGAAGTAATTTTCCACTTCAAATGAAGGTTTTCATCGAGCCTGGCTTCAAAATAACTGCGACTACCAACAAGACTCGGGACTGAGCACATGTAGATGTAGACATGTTCCGCTAGATGCCAATTGGATGGACTTTTCTATTTGGGTCATTATAGAGAGCCAGGATGGATGCGCTGAAGAAAGCCAATTTACGAGAATGGGCCCAGCACGTGATAGTTGTGAGCACCACACAGGCTGGAACATTGAGGTCGGGGGCACCGGCTATTGCACAAATATTAAGTGCCAATGATGCTCGATATGACAATGTGAGTTATTGACGCCTTTAAATAACCAATGGCCACCATGTTCCTGCGGCGATCGGCCCCTTGGACCGGAACGAGCTTGCTCACCTATAGGAGCTTGGCGAGAATCGCCACCTCCACATGAAAATGTGGTTATAACAGTAACAACAACGAGAATGTGGGAAAATATAGACAGATTACATTCGTGCTGCTTGTTATTCTGAAATTAAGATTATTTCTGCATATTTTTGTCATTTAAATCAATAATTTTTTTTCACACAAAAAATGTGGTCGTTCAAAACAGTAACACATTGTGTCAGCTATTATTCAGCATTATAAAAATTCCATATTTAGAAGATGGGAAACCGATTAAATTAAACCTTGGCAACTTAGAAGTGAAACCAAATTGATGTTTTCTTAGCGTTTCACTTATCCAGTTTCGACAGTACATACATAGTTTTTATTTTATTTAAAATTCAACCTTGGGTAATATTGGCATAGAAAAAGGAAAGGTATAGACTTTAAAACTCAAAATGTTAATAAAATAACTCAAAAGTTCTACGTTCCATATCGCCTGGGTTCTTTGTGGACTCACATATTAACGATAGAGAATTTGACATTTCTTTCAGATGTGGAAGCTTTTTACAACAATTTTTATGAGTCTTCACATTTCCTTTGTCTTTGAAATCGTTGTTCAATTTAGTTTAATGATAAAGGTCCTTCTTTAGCCAAGCACAAACACCGTGTAGCAAAACGACACTTGATAAGAGAAGGATTAAGACCGGCCCAAAGTGTACAATATATGTCGTGAGCATGTCGTGGTTTGATCTTATACATTCTATAACATCGAAAACTTACCTGTTACAATTTGTTCTTCGGGTGATTTCATTTGGTTCCGCTTAAATACAAAATCGCCTAATGCCCTTGACAAAGCCAAGTTACCATTGACTCGATTAAACTCAACCCAGCCGCCACCTTCATTTATGCGTTTCGATTCAGCTTCGTTATTTGGCTTGTGGTCCATTGATAGTGTCTCTACTTTTCCATTGATACATGCGACAGCACGTGAATCTCCAGCATTGGCACAATACAAACGATTATCCTTAATTAACACCACGACAGCAGTTGATCCGGCCATTTGTTCGCCCCATGACTCTTTGTAAAGCATTTCATAGTCAATATCCAAAAATGCCTATAATCAGTGGGGAAATGCAAAAGAAGTGATATTCAAGGGAAAATTAATACCTACAGATGACTTACCTGTTTTAGTGCCACCTCAATTTCATCCTGGTAATACTCTGGCCTTCGTAGCAGAAATTTGTGTAAATGTTTGCCAGCGTATTGTGCCACAGTCGCACCTCCATGTCCATCGTAGACAGCGAAAAAGGAGGCTCCTGGATCATTGGGCAATGATAGAATGTGTGTGTGTGAATCTTCCATATTTATGCGCCAGCCCTGCATACAGCTGGATCCCACTCTATATAGTTCATTTTGGCAATAGGATGATTCCTTGGCGGTGTTTGGCTCTGATAACGTTTGTCCCATATTTGTTTGTCGATATTATAGTATTTGTTTTTTATTAATTGGCTTCAATTATATTGGCTGTATGCCCCCCAATAACATGGGATGGGAATTTTCAAGGTAAATTTATCGTTTTGGCTTAGCTGTAAATGAAAACGAAATATGAGAATTGAAAATATATTTTATGAATTCTGACATTAAGGTCTAGGGGTGAAATATTGCATGATTTTCGATAACAAAAGGTGGTTAATCAATCGTTTCCCCCTTTCATTCACATTTCTTTCTTCAATAGCGAACACAAAAGACTTCTTCTTATCGTCAACATATTGATTACACAAAGGAAAATGATTGCGTAAAGAAGCAAATAAATCAAAAATGGGGAAATATGGGTCGACAAATAACTTTCTCAAATGAAAATATGTAATTTCAAATTTGGGGCCTAGTGATTATTTTAAATCTTTTAAAATTGCATATTTACTCCAAAATCCAGATTTTTTGCGTATCACACGATTTGTAAAACATTCAGAGTTTCCACATTTGAAAAACACGCGTGAAAATAAGTATCGCATTGCAAAATGGTGTAGTAAGTCGGTAATTTTTTTACCCACCACCATAGGATCGTGGGTATATCAATAGTCATTCCCTTTGTAACACCTCGAAACTTTGATTTGCGACCCTATAAACTATATGTATATTCTAGCCATGTCTGCCCGTCTTTCCGTCTGTGGATATCGGCTTGAAATTTTGCACAGATTTTTAATTGATGTAGGTCATTGAGTTCCATAGCAGCCGGTTATACGTACCGGATTGACCCGATGGAGTCCTTCATCGCCGAGGGCTGCCGCCTCAGTGTACAGCACACTGCTACAACAACTGTGCCAAGTATAGTCCAAATCGGTCTATAACCTGATATAGCTCTCATATATAACCAATTTGGCAAAGAAATTATATATAAAGCACTCATATGGCCTTCACTTATGTGAATTATTAGCAGAATCCGTGACAGTGAGTTCCACAGATCCAGCCTGAAATCTGTTCTAGTCTCTGTGGTCTTTCTGCATCACATATGCCAATTTCATAGGTTGTTGAATAAGTATCACAAAAATGAGCTAAAGAGCCGGGACCCTCAGCAGCCATAGGCTGGAACATTGAGGTTCGATCTTTGTGGTGTTCATTGCTGTCACGAGAAGTTTAGCTGCGAGCTATCGGGCGCGTCCACAGGTTGCGGATAGTGGAATGTTCCATATGGAGTAGCTGCAACGGCAGTCGCGGACAATCAGCGGTATCCAGCGGAGAGTGTCAGTGAGAGGCCGGGTGGCAACGGCTCTTGCACAAATACTGAATGTCTATGATGCTCGATATGACAAGGCTAGTTATTGGCGCCTTTAAATAACCCATGGCCACCTTGTTCCCGCGGCGATCGGTTCTTTGGACCGGAATGAGCTGGCTCACACAGGAGCTTGGCGAGGATCGCCACCTCCACATGAAAATGTGGCTACAACAACAACAACCTATACCAGCGGCTGCTATGTCTATGCCCAAGGATCTGTTGATCAGGCAATTTATTTTCAATAATCAAATCTTCCCGCCTATCATAATTGGCATGGTCATTCAGCGTGACTGCACTTTGAAGAAAAAAACAAGTAAAAAGGCGTTAAGTTCAAAATGTTGGTCCTTTTAGCTATATCTAAAAATAAACCGATCTGAACCATATACAATATGGAAGTCGAAAAGCCTAACATAAGTCAATGTGTAAAATTTCAGTTAAATCGGATTATAAATGCGTCTTTTTTGGGGCCAAGACTTTAAATCGAGATATCGCTCTATATGGCAGCTATATCCAAATCTTGATCGACCTGAGTGAAATTGAAAAAGGATGTCGAAGGGCCCAACACAACTCACTGTCCCAAATTGTGGCGACATCGGACAATAAACGCGCGAGATCGGTCTATATGGCAGCTATATCATAATCTTGACCGATCTGTGCCATAATGCAGAACTATGTCAAGAGGTTGAACCTAACCCAATGTCCCAAATTTCGGCGACATCGGACAATAAATGCGCCTTTTATGGGCCTTAGACCCTAAATAGGAGGATCGGTCTATATGACAGCTATATTAAAATCTGGACCGATCCGAGCCAAATTGACAAAGGATGTCGAAGGGCCTAACACAACTCACTGTCCCAAATTTCAGCAAAATCGGATAATAAATGTGGCTTTTATGGGCCCAAGACCCTAAATCGGAGGATCGGTCTATATGGCAGCTACATCCAAATCTGAACCGATTTAGACCAAATTGACGAAGGATGTCGAGGGGCCTTACACAACTTACTGTCTTAAATTTCAGTAAAATTGAATAATAAATGTGGCTTTTATGGGCCTAAGACCCTAAATGCGAAGATCGGTCTATATGGCAGCTATATCCAAATCTGGACCGATCTGGGCCAAAATGACGAAGGAATGTCGGAGAGCCTAACACAACTCACTGTCCCAAATTTCAGCAAAATCGGATAATAAATGTGGCTTTTATGGGCCAAAGACCCTAAATCTGAGGATCGATCTATATGGCAGCTATATCCAAATCTGGACCGATCTGAGCCAAATTTACGAAGGATGTCGAAGGGCCTAACACAACTCACTGTGTCAAATTTCAGCAAAATCGGTTAATAAATGTGGCTTTTATGGGCCAAAGACCCTAAATCGGGGGATCGGTCTATATGGGGGCTATATCAAGATATGGTCCGATATAGCTCATCTTCGAACTTAACCTGCTTATGGACAAAAAAAAGAATCTGTGCAAAATTTCAGCTCAATATCTCTATTTTTGAAGACTGTTGAGTGATTTCAACAGACAGACGGACGGACATGCCTAGATCGTCTTAGATTTTTACGCTGATCAAGAATATATATACTTTATAGGGTCGGAAATGGATATTTCGATGTGTTGCAAACGGAATGACAAAATGAATATACCATCCTTCGGTGGTGGGTATAATAACTTAAGTAATCATATGCATGACCGATATTCAGAATATGAATATTTTCATAGAAAAAACCCTAAAAACTGGCCGAGCTTTATATGTCCACTACATACTCAGATATGTATTGGATATTCAAAATACCAGTATAACAGGCAATCAGCTACACTTACGGTGATCAGTTCAGTTTTTGAAAACTGGGTTTTCAGATTTTTAAGTTGAGGACACTAATCGGCTTCTTGAAAATTTCAATTTTTCGGGGTTTTAATAGATCGATTTTTTGCCCAAAATAACTGGTTTTTTACTTATGGTTCTTTTCTAACAATATTTTGTGTTAATTAAAATTCTATCTTTTGAAAATATTTCCTTGGCATATTGAGAAAATATTTTAAAAAAAGTCGAAATTCTGTCTTTAAGGAAAATATATCAAAAATACATTTTTTTTTGGAACAGTTTTATTAATTTTTTATGTTAGAAAATTTATTAGATTTTATCAAATTGACAAGATTTCAAAAAAAAAAAAAAATTTAGATTTCATCAAAAATTTTTTTAGTTTTGTTTAAGAAAAAATTTCATTCCAATTTCGTCTCCTCAAAAATATCATACTAACTTTTTCCGAAATGTTTCTCATTAGATGTTATATCCGCTTAATCAATGTTGTCTCAGAAACTGAAAAAGGATATGCTGGCCGACTTTTGACTTCATCTAAAAGCTCTTTTTCTTCCGCAAACATTTTTATGTACGTCGTGGTCCAAAACTCACCCGGATGGGTCAACTATATAATTTGGGGATAACTTTTGGGATATATACCAAAATTACATTCTTGTGGAAAGAAAAACTGAAGAAGACGGCAAAATACAACATCTCCTTCAACAGCCCGGGATGTGGGGCTGTACGCTTCTGTTCTAATACTATTACTCAATATTTGGCCATGACCCTAAACGGTTCCACAGTGTTATTAGCTCAATTTAAATGAGCGTCGGCCAGCGATTACAGCTTGTAGGGGGTCAAGAGGAGAAAACGCGGATTTGGGGGATTTATGCACAAAATTTCAACTTGATGGGTAATAATTGAGATTTGTTAGATGTAAAAAAAGTCAAATTGGGTGTTAAGATGCCATACCACATTTTATTGGGCAACAATTGTGGATTCTACATACGCAAGAAGTTAAACATAGGAAATTGCTTAATATTACAGAACTCGGTCTTTGATTCCTTTTTTCTATTGTACTAAAGTTGGAAGCACAAAATTAGCAAATATATGACAAACTCTTACCTTACCCTTGTTATTTTGTCTTTTTTTTTAAGGCTTTCTATTAAAAAACCAACGTCTGGCTTATGAATTATGGAATTGTTGGTTAATCCAATAACTTTTACCAAAAATGGTACATAAAAAAAAACAAGTAAAAGCGTGCTAAGTTCGGCAGGCCCGAATCTTATATACCCTCCACCATGTCAAGTTTTTTGCCCAGTATCTCTTAATAGGTAAGCAAAGGTTAATGGATAAAAATTGCCATGCTATTGGAGCCATATAGGTTTGGATGTTGGAGATCATAGCAGAAGTCATTGTGCAAAATGTCAGCCTAATCGGGTGCCAATTGCGCCCTATAGGGCCTCAAGAAGTAATATAGAGAGGTGGGTTTATATGGGAGCTATATCAGGCTATAGGCCGATTCAGACCATATTTGGCACGCATGATGAAGGTCTTAAGAGAAGTCGTTGTACAAAATTCCAAATCGGATAAGAAGTATAATCGGGAGAACATTTTATATGGGAGCTATATCAGGTAATGAACCGATTGCGACCATGCTTGGCATAGCAAAATTTTAGCCATATCGGATAATAATTGCGATCTCTTGAGGCTCAAGAAGTCAAGATTCGAGATCGGTTTATATGGCAGCTATATGAAGTTATGAACCGATTTGGACCATATTTAACAAAGTTGATGATGAAACGTTGGAGCATTTCCTTTGTCATTGCTCGGCTTTCGCGTCCAACAGATACCGGTACTTAGGTGGATACACAATATCAGACATGAACCAACTTAGGGGAGTGGCATTGAAAACAATTAAGGATTTTGTAAGTAGCACGGAATTCCTAACTTAAAATTTTCTTTTTAGAGGTTACTTTATAGTTTGTAGAGCGCACAGCAAGCCTATTACTGGCATAGGTGTATGTCCATAGTGGCATGGGGCGGATTAATATCTGCACCCTCTTTTCAACCTTACCTAACCTATATCGAAACATAGACCGATATGACCCATTTACAATCCCAACCGACCTACACTGATAGGAAGTATTTGTGCAAAATTTCAAGCGCCTAACATTACTCCTTCGAAAGTTACTGTGCTTTCCACAGACAGACAGACAAACTTACATGGCTAGATCGACTTAAAATGTCATGGCGATCAAGAATATATATACTTAATGGTTTCCTAGAACAATTTTTCGATGTGTTCCAAAGGGAATGGGAAAGTTAGTATACCCCCATCCATGGTGGGGGGTATAAAAATTACCGGTAGTATCAATCTTGTTAAAAATATCGATATTGATGCAAAAACTGAACTATCGATACTATCAATAGTGCCATCGATAGTTTGCCAGCTCTATGTTGTAGTAAAATAATACCATGTGGAAGGAGCGATCCTCGTCAAGTTCCTATAGGTGGGCAAGTTCGTTTCCGACTTCCCGAAATGCTTGTTGGGTCTGTCAACTGTCATTAAGCGACATTTCTGTAGAACAGCTATGTCTATTTTTCTAGGACTAGGTTCGACATCTTTCACAGTCTATTGGACCGATCGCCATCATGTTCCCTCGGCGATCGGTCCAATAGACTGTGAAAGATGTCGACCGAACAAGCATTTCGTGAAGTCGGAAACAAAAGTTGCACAACGCTAAAGGCACTTACAACTTGCAAAGGTAGACAATGAAGGCCGCAAAGAGTATGTAAGTCGCCTCAACTTGAAGCGCGAATGGTTTAAGATGAATGAATTACAGATCAATCGATTCAAGTGTCTCATATTTGTGCTAGGAGCGCTAATGGCATTCACATTCGTATTTTCAAAATGCTCGATGAGGAAAACGACAGCACGAACTTTAACAAATTGGTAGATGCAACACAATGGATTCTTGATCCAAAAGCTGACAACACGCTGATAGAACACCAACCAAAGGTATTATGCGCTGTTAAAAAACCGAAAGTCCATCCAAATCATGCAGGCCGAACACCAAGGTTTACAATACTGCCCTTATCGAGATCACAAGTGCACCAGATGTCATTAATCTGCCCAACGCAAGGGAAATTTTCGCTTTAAAACGCCCAGTACTATATGCGGCAAGAATTGAAATCGAAAATGAACTGGAAAAACTACAGAAGGCAAACATAATTACATCTAAGGACACCTCAAGGTGTGCGACTCAATAGAAGTGAGCAAACAGAATGGAAAGATACGAATTTGCGCAGATTACTCAACTGTTCTGAATTTGATCGTCGAGCAAAATCAATATCCGTTGCCTATCCCGAGGAAATACTTTCGAATTGCCACAACGCTTCTATTTTTAGTCATTTTGATCTATCAGTTTTTTTTTTTTGCAAAAATCAGTTTAGAATTGAAGCAAAATGCTGTGTATGTTTAACTTGACCGATATATACACGAAAAAAATGAACATTTAATCACGAAATTAATTGATCTAATTAGTTTTTTATTTAAAACTGCTTCAATCACGAAAATAATATTATCAATCACAGCTTTTGAAAATTAAAAAATTGCATATTAAATTTAGAAATTGATTGACATTTTTTAAATTTTTAATTGATCCAATTAAAAAATGATTGAAGTTTTTTGAAAATTCCAATTAATTTATATTTTTGGTACGCAGATGTTTACCTGCTGGAATATGAAATTAAGGTGCGATGTTTGGGCAAAGGTCCGTGGGCGACCTCTAAAAAAAAACTCGCGCGGGGGTTCTACAAAAAATTTCGTGTGTCGGGTAGGGGTGCCCTCTAGATTTGTTCTTGTTGTCTTAGCAGTGTGTTGGGCACTGAGGCGGAAGCCATTGGCTCATGAAGGACTCCTTCGGGTTAATCCGGTACTTAGAACCAGTTGCCATGGTATTGCTATAGATTTGTCGAAATGTGGGAAGTATAGGTTTTTGAAATCTCCTTCTCTTTATATTATATGGGACAAAAAAGCATTTAATTCAATTTAATTAAGCACTATATTAGAGAAGTTTTTGAGATTCGATTAAAAAATGATTGAATCAATTAATTTTTTAATTTAAAATGGCAAAAAATTTCAATCACGAATGTAATTGAAAAAATCATATTAAATTAAAAAAAAATATTGAATAAATTAATTTTTTAATGAAAGCGAGCGAAAGTATTTTCAATTTAAATTTACTTAAAAAATTTTTTGCGAATTTTTTCTCTGTGTATGGAACCGTTTTTGATAAGATATGCCACTTACACTAATTGGTATTCTATCTATCTCAAGAAGATTTGTGTAGCCGATTGTGTCTTGTATTGGATGTATTTTTTCTTTCGACACGAGCATCGATTTTAGTTAGCGGTTTTATTAAAAAAAAAAAACAAAATCTGTGATTGGTTTCATAAAAAGGTGATCTGGAAAGTTTGAAGATCCATATTTGACGAAGCGTTTAAAATACCATTGACAATTTCATAAAAAGGAAAACCTAAAGAGTCTGTCTGTCAATCTCAATGTTAAATTATTCTACATTGGCTCCTGCCAAAAAATATCCGTTTGACGAATATCTATGTACTTGTATATTTTACATAAGCTCTTTAAAATTTAAAAAAGAAGTTTCAATCTATGGAGAGTATTTTGATAATTGTGGATGATAATTCTTACCAAGTTCTTATTAATAACAATAATTTGTTGTGTGTCTCGCGATGCGCTAACTATGCGAATACTTTGAAAAATGTTAACCAGTGGTCGGGATTTATAAAGTAATTAAAAGATCACTCTCCCCGAGTTTTTCATCATACGTAATGATGATAAATAGTTCTGCTAGTGACTCATGCTTTTACTCATATACCTTAAATTAAAAATGTGGTGTCTCGATTTTCGTAACAATGCCAGTGGAAATGTTGGGACCTGTGCGATAGACAAGCAGACAGTCGAACACCAACGACCGGTGATTTTGGCATGCCATGGGACATGCAATTTTTACCGACTTAAATTTAGATGTGTAAATACAGCATTATTGTCTAGGATTTATTTTTAAACCCAACGACGTACGCACAGGAATCTTAGTTTTTTTTAGAGGTTTTACATTTTTTTCTCAGAAGAATACTACGAAAAGGTGCTATTTGTAAATGGAGGAAAAAAAGTTTTTTATACCCTCTACCATAGAATGAAGGTATGCTAACTTCATCATTCTGTTTGATATTTGTGGCATTTGACAAAACAACATACATACATGTCTCGAAATAAGACAATTTTCTTTCTGTCTTGCTAGGGTCTTTCTACCATTTCTGGTTCCAGAGTTATCCATTACGTCGAATCAACATATATCCTTTTTTTTGAAATTGTATATGACAAGAAACATAAATAATAAGCAGGGTTGTCGAGCTTGATTAATGTGGTAATTGTATCATAGAAGCGTTTTCGCTATTAATACGATTCAAATACAATATTCCAACGCACGGCCCTTGAAGCCATCACACCTAATATGGTTGAAAAGTCTTCTAACCAAAGACGAAACGCGTCCCATAGTGGTTGGTGTGTGTTGCTATCTTTGGCTTTCCTTTTTGCATCTCCGATCATTAAGCTTGTCTCGAAAGAGAAACAAACAAAAATTGTAAAAATTTAATGATCTTCGCCCTTACAGGCAAAAAAAAAAAACATGAAAAATGAAAAATTCGGCAGAGCCCAGCCAGGATTTGAACCTGGGCACACGGAACAACAGCGAGAGCCACTGCCGTTGTCTTAGCCTTCGAAGCCATCAATTCAACTTCCAACAGATGCACAAAATCATGTGTAGTACGGAAGAAATATAATTTGTCACAGAAAGAATGTCTGTCATTACACAAAAATACATGCATTGGGAAAAGTACAGCTAATAAGCAGGGTGGTTCAGCTTGGTTAATATAGTAATTGTATCATAGATGCGTTTTCGCTATTAATGCGATTAAAATACAACATACCAACGCAGGGCCCTTGAAGCCATCACACCTTATATGGTTGAAAAGTCTTATAACCAAAGCGAAACTCGTCTCATAGTGGTTAGTGTGTGTTGCTATCTTTGGCTTTCCTTTTCCATTTTGCATCTCCGATCATTGAGCTCGTCTCGAAAGAGAAACAACCGAAAATAAATCAAATACGTTGCCCGTTTTTCAAAAGATTCAAAAAGTCCTTATGAGAAAACAACATATTTCTATACATTTCCATTTTTTTTATACCCACGACCATAGGTTGGGGGTATACTAATCTATGGATTGCAAATGGGTCATACCGGATCAGATTTTGATATAGCTCTCATACAAACCGATCTCCCGATTTGACTTCTTGAGCCCTTACAAGACGCAATTTTTGTCCGATTTGACTGAAATTTTGCATGTAGTGTTCTGTTCTGACTTCCAACACTTGTACCAATTACGGTCTAAACCGGTCTATACCCTGATATAGGTCCCATATAAACCGATCTCCCGATTTGGCTTCTTGAGCCCTTACTAGCCGCAATTTTTGTCCAATTTGGCTGAAATTTTGCATGTAGTGTTCTGTTCTGGCTTCCAACAACTATGCCAAGTACGGACCAAAGCGGTCTATAACCTGGTATAGCTCCTATATAAACCGGTCTCTCGATTATCCTTATTCAGTTCCTAGAATCTTAAATTTTTGCTGGTTTGACAAAAGTTTTGTATGTAGAATAAAATTATGCCCTTTAACTAAATTTATTTTGTATAAATTTTAAGCAGAATCCATGGTGGTGGGTTCCAAGATTCGGCCCGGCCGAACTTAGCACGCTTTTACTTGTTTCATTAAATCTCAGTTTTACAAAAAAAAAAAAATGATTCGACCTAGAAAGTACAAATTTCATTTCTGTCGCTTTAAAAAATTGACAAAACAATATACGACTTTTGCAAAATGTTTTAAATCTTAATTTTGACACTTTTTGTCCCATTTGCGAAGAAACCATCATATTCTATATTTAAATACCTAAATGTACAAATTATAGAAAAATCATCTAGTCACCCAATATGCCCAACCTGTAAAGAAAGTGTCATTTTGTACGTTTTTGTATCTAAATGTAAGAATTAAAAAAAATCTTCCAACTACTCGATATGTACTGTCATGGTGTATCCCAATTTGGAAGGCTTTAGCTCATTCCGTAAAGAAAGTACCGTAAAAAATAGTACCTAAATGAACGAATTTCAAATAAATCTTCTGGTTGCTCTCTTTAAACAGTATCACAATGTTGAGGGCTGTAGCTCTATCTCTAAAAAAAGTACCATTATGTACGCTTTAATATCTAAATGTACGAATATTAAAAAAAATATTCTGGTCTCCCGATACATACTGTCAAGTATTCCAATTTGAAGAGCTTTGCCTCAATCCGTAAAGAAAGTACCATTTTGTGCGAATATGCGAATTTCAAAAAAATCTTCCGGTCACCCAATACATACCGTCAAGGTGTAACTGCATCCCAGTTTCGAGAGCTTTCGCTCAATCCGCAAAGAAAGTACCATTTTCTGAGTTTTAGTACCAAAATGTGCGAATTTCAAAAAAATCTTCTAGCTGCTCAATATATACTGTCAAGGTGTCCCTGTACCCAAAATTTCAGAGCTTTTGCTCAATCTGTGAAAAGTATAGTTTTGTACGTTTTAGTTCCTAAATGTAAGAATTTCAAATAAATTTCTGGTCGCCCGATGAGTACTGTCAGGGTGTATCAGTTTCAGATTTTGAGAGATTTAACTCAATCCGTAAAGAAACGATTGTACGTTTTAGTACCAAAATGTAAGAATTGAAAAAAAAAGTCTTCTAGTAGCCAAATATATATATATATAGTAGTGCCTACATACCACCGTAGCGCAGAGGTTAGCATGTCCGCCTATGACGCTGAGCGACTGGGTTCGAATCCTGGTAAGAACATCACAAATGCTGGCGATATTTACGAGCAACTATGCTATTTGAAAAAATTGTATGGCAGCCATGAACACCAAAGAGGTTTCACACTGCGACACGCCGTTCGAACTCAGCTATAACGTGGAGGCCCCTTATCATTGAGCTTAAACTTGAATCGGACAGCACTCATTGCTATAAGAGAAGTTTGCCTCCGTTTCTTTATTGAATGTTCATGCGCAAATTTATATTTTTACCTACATGCTAAATTACAGATCTTAAGCTCAATCCGTAAAGAATTTACCAAATGGTACCAATTTCGTTACTAAATGTACTTTTTCGAAGTTCTAGTTCTAAATGTTCGCTGTGCAAAGTTCTATTTCGTACCCTTTTGTTACTTTTTTGTACCTAAATGTACACAAGTCCAAAAACTCATTTACACTTCTAATTTAGGTTCCTATAGTGTACATAAGTATCAAAGATCATAACTGTAGCTCAAATAACAAAAAAAGTACAAAATAGTACCAATTGGGGTACTAAACGTACTATTTCTTCCACTTTCGGTACGATTTTGCAATTTTTTTCCAAGCCTTATTTTTTCGAGATGTTATATCTTTTAAGCCCATTTCCATAATTCTTTCCCCATCCGTCCATCCTGCATAAACATGCACTATTTTCGTACTATTTGGTACTTAAGCTGCGAATATCTCAAAATTCCTCGTTATCTCCTGCATACGACCCAAGACTAACATTCAGGCAAAATTTAATGATTCTAGCTTTAGCCTTTTTGGCTGAGCCGATCAGTCAGTCAGTCAATCACGCCTCTCCTTTAGAGAAGATTTCTATTTTTTAACGGAATAGTGCTGGAATTTGATACCTAACGTAGAAAGCTTCAAAGACTAATTTAGGGCTGCTATATAAGTTTCTGGCCTAGGCAACACTAAGTGTTTCCAGGTTCAATCTGATATTTTCAATGGAAAATTTGACATTTTCTAGCATAATCGTACTCAGAACGCTTTGACGTACAACCATCATTTGTGTTGTTTACAGTGATTTGAAAAAATTTATTTCGGCAAAAAAATCAAACAAACTCGTGAACATTTTCGTGCGATCGTTTTTTCCCAACTTTCAACGTGGACTATCACGACAGGAGTGTATTGATGACCTTAAGTCTTGGTATGGCAATGAAGCATTATCCTATAGCCCTGTGAAAAACTGCTTTAATGAATTCTGTGATGGCTGTCGCTTGCTCAAAGTCGAATTCCGCGAAGATCGTCCAAAAATGGCAGTTATACCAGAGAACATTGATGCCGCGCATGAACTTATATTGCAAGATCATCTCTTCCACCGCAGTATTCATTCGATATTGCATGAACACCTTGCCGTAAAGAAGGTTCGTTTTCATTGGATCCTGCACATTTTGACAATCGCTCAAAAAAGGCTCCTGTCGATTAGAGCGAAGAAATGTTGAAAAATACGGTAGTGGTGCTTCAAAATACGCTTTTAATATTGTCACACGTGGCGAATCGTGGATTCATTATGCGCATGAGTACGAAACAAAAAAATAACCGTCCGTGTGAGTCTTCGAAGTCGAGCCAAATCAATGAAAATTGTTCATAGAAAAAGCACTTCGAAATAAATGGTCGCCTGCTTCTTCGGCAAAACTGGTCTTGTGGTGACTGTTCCGCTTGAGTAACGTAGGTCGGTCAATTTATTTGCCCTGAAGTCTTCGGAGAAATTCAAAAAAACGAACAGGAGAAGACGATTCTTTGTCCATTATGACAATGCGAGCTCTCACACATTGGCTCAAACCAGCGCCCTTTTGACCGACCAAAACGTCGAATTTGTGGGTCATCCGCCTAACAACACTGACTTGGCACCAAGTCACGTTAAGAAAAAATGCGCGGTCAAAAATTTTTGTCGCCAGAAGATGCTGCTGAAGCATTCAATAACCATGTTTTATAGGTGTCTCAATTGAAGTGGAAAAAGTATTTCCGCATTTGGTTTGAGCACATGCAAAAGTGTATAAATCATGCTGGAGAATACTTTGAGAAGCAATAAAACCATTTTTGATGATAAATATTTGTAAATATTTTCATTATTAGGCCAGAAATATATATAGCAGCCCTTGTACCTTAAAAGCTCTCCACATTTTCTTAAATTGATACACAAAAAGTATTCTATGCTATTTTTATGTGTTCTTTCACTCTCCTGTAATATTTTTAATTTGGTGATGTTATTTTGTCAAATGTCCACAGATATATTCTTGTTCTTTAGGGAGTCGTTCGTCTGTCTAATTGACGTAGGAGTAAAGCTAGGCAAATTTTGCACAAATACTTCTTATTAACGTAAGGCATTTAGTATTGTTAATGTGCCAAATTTGTCATTGTTTAGATATAGCTCCCATATATAAAACTCAGTGGCATCCATTAGCGATATATATGTTTTTGCGAATTTTACTGACGTCACGAATTTGAAAACTCCCGATTATTTCCCATAGACATAACTTTTTCACTTATGCGATTTCAGATTTATGTAAAAACGGAGTTTAGGTTGTAAAAACTTTTACAGTTTAGTGTTTTTTCCCTTAAGCGGTTTTTCGCTTAAGCGTTTTTTCGCTTAAGCGTTTTTTCGCTTAAGCGTTTTTTCACTTAAGCGAATTCAATTGTATTGAATAACACAAAAATGACGGGTTCTTGCCTTCAAGCTTCACTTAAGCGGAATTTTTCACTAAAGCGTATTACAGTAAACCGATCTCTTATAATCTTCAATATTGTATTCTTATGTTATTTCATGACACACCAAATAGTTGTTCAATGGAGGAGGAACATTTCTGTTGTAGCTGTAAAGATCTATCTTGTTGTCAACTAACAAATTTCTCTGGGTGTAGCTTCAAATAAATTGCAATAACAATTGTAAGTAAAATTACTTATTCACCCCTTGATTGCAAATCTAATTGAATATAAATCACTACAATTTTTTAAATGTCTCTCCAATGGATACGAATTGGTTGTCCGTCACAGTTGCTACGATGTCGGTTGTATTGTAAAATTTGCTGTGCGGTGTCAACGCTCCATACATTCGCAAGCCAGTGTTCAAATCATGTCAACACAAACAATGTGTCATGGAGGTATTTTGTAGTGCCCGTTTGTAATGGAATACAAGTTCATACAGAAATCATACAATATTCGATGTAAAGTCTCTAAATAAACTCACATAGACTATTTTAGTCCATTGTGATTCCACAGAACAGGTTCTGGTGTGAACCACATCTTCGACTCCCGTGTTACTAGTACTCGTAAGGCGAGCACGCTATCAACCCGACTAAAGGGACGACCTAATATTCGATGTTAGAAACCATAAATTATTCTATATTAGAAACCAATAGAATACCGTAAAATCCAAAGCGAAGTTGCGGATATTACTGCATGCAAATTACTTTGTTTACGATAAAAGAATTTTTGCAAGAATTTGTGACAAATATAAAGTTTTTTTTTACCCCGACATTACCTTTCATTCTTGATATATAGAACATGTTATTTGGGGTTTCAAATAGTTTTTGTTAAGGTAAATATTAAGTTTACGTCATGCTTATGTATATTCTATTTAATTTTAAAATAGATTGTGCATATTGAAAAGGATGCCAAGATAAATTGTTGGGACATAATTCAAACTCAATATTTTACTAATTATAAGCAGATAACTTTCAGAGTTTATTTGGATTTATTTCGATGTTATGATACACAATTATATTAAAAGCCTTCAATTTTCTCACAACTCCATTATGGTTTTGTACTTTGATCTGCTGTCTTTGTTTTGCTACAAATAAAATAAAAAATTACTTATGTTTTCGCACATTTAAACACCTAATTTGGAATGGATATTTTTCTATCGCGTAAATATTACTATAAAATGTATGTGGCTTAGAAATTTTTGTTGCGTTGTTTTGTACTTGGCAGCCATTTGTATGTTGCTCTAATGATTATTGCTCAACATCCGACTGTTATTTGATCAGTAAAAAAAGGAAAACATGTTTTGTGGGAAAATGTCTATGTCTATATCAGTGGCGAACACACAATTGCAGTTGTTCGCAATACCGAGGGCCCGCTTGGTATTATTTTCTTGAATGCGTGCTTGTATATGCGCAATAGTGTGAATACTACCCATTACTACTCTATAGCACAAATACTTACCCTTTCTCTGAAGTAGGATAGACGGAAGAGAATAAATATTGGTCCAGTACACGAATAATCGTTTGCGACTACCGAAGCACTTTTGCAATTAAAGAGTTTTTGGTTTTACAACAAAAGAATGATACTTTTACCTAAGGCGAAGCTGGTTAAGGGTTTACAATAAACTAAATTAGTTACGTTCAATAATGCTTCGTTTATGGCTAACGTTTGATATGTTGAAGCGAAACGTTAAACGGTTGCAATAAAAGAAAAACTTTGTGATAAAAGTACTTTTTTTTGTAAAAAAGTCCCAAAAGTTTATTTTTTTGCATGTGGAGAATACGGTCATGGAGAACGCAGTGAGAGGGTTAATAGACCTGTGGATTAACGTCATGAGCATCAGATGAAAATAGCCAATACACTATTTCGGTTGCATCCCAAAAGGCACCTAGAAGTTACCACAGGACAATAGAGGAAGTATAAGAAGACATCAAATAGACTACATAAATAATCGATATTATTAATGGCAAATATTCGAACGTAACCTTCCACTGCGCGAAAAGGGAAAAACATACCCAAACAAACCACATTTATCGAACAAGCAATAAACGTGCAACTAGGAGATATAAACGAAGAAAATATGAACCGCTTGCAGAAATAGTTAAAATGCATTCTAAACTCAACAGGGCACATTTTCTGGGAAACCCTGCAGGTAAAAAACAAAATGAATGGACAGATGAGATTCTCGATCATAGCAAAGAAAGAGCTAAACACAAAAATAATAACTACGAAAGGTACCGAGAATACATGGCTAATCGAAACATTCAGATCTATTTGACGACAACATTGTTGCTATTTTTCAAATGACACATAGAAATAACAGCTGGAGAGATTATGTAGCAAAATTATACGGATAATGAGAGATCCTCATATGAAATCCGGGAACTGAGTGGAGAAAAAAAATAAATAAAGTAGTGGGTTCGGAAACCATGTATAGATGAGAGGAACATAAATAAAAGTGGACCGACCGACGAATATGGTAGTAACTGTAACCCCCAAACCGGAGATATTAACCGACCGTAACAAAATGGACAATAAATATATTAACCTATTATGAAAATATGGGACTTAAATAAAAGGTTTTTGGAGTAGAACAGGAATCTGATAGTAAATTTCGAGTATTTGTGGGGCCGCCAAAACTCGAAACCCCTCATAACAGACATATTGGCCGGTTATAACAGTATGATATTAACTATGAGAGTTAATTTTGGATCCATGCATTTGGGGGGTTCTCTTACTAAAACCACCGCAAATTGGCTAATTGACCGATCATGACAGTGTGTGAATCCAGCACGATGTGTTTGATTAGTAGAGTACGAATATCCAAATTTGTGCTTAACAGTTTAAAGGGAAGGCCCAAAAAGGAACATAGAATCAAAGCTATTGGAGTGTAGGTTACATTCCACATGTGACGTTTTTTCCACGTTTGAAAGCGAAAGCGTAGTGGAGCGGGTTTGATTGAAATTTTAGCTTAACGATAAGAAGCCTCCTTTTTATAGTTGAGTCCAAGTGGCGTGCCGATAAGCACTAAGTTTTTGTACTGAAGTCTTACATGGCTTAATTATTCACAAATATCGCAGCTATCATTGAAGGGATAACTACTGCTGATAATTTTTATAACAAAATTCGAACCCAGGCCTTCAGCGTCATTGTTGAAGATGGTACTAGATTGATCGACAAAAGTGGAAATTCGATTAGATTCAAAAATAGTCTAAGTGCTGACAATTCGAAGGGAATCAACAGTGAGTATCACTAACAACAATTTCAGCGCGATATTAATCATTTGAATAGCAACGCCAACGCGAACAATGAAGTTGAGAGAGAGAGAGAGAGCGGTAGAGCAGAGAGTGTTCATTGTTGATCGATCATATGCATATCACCACTGTTTTCACAAGTTGTCTGTCCACCGAATAAATAAAATATAGGAATGAGACTTTGACTGTTTCCGGTTTTTACCCTCCTACGCTGGGACAAGCTTCTACAATAAGCTGTCTTAAATAAAATTTTCTATAAAATGAAGAATTTTGAAAAAGAAAAATATCTAAAAACAACAGGAAGTAGGGGAATAACTTATGGTAGTTCTATAAAAAGATGACCGGAAAATTAAAAGGTAACTTAGTGAATGCTATCATACGGGAGGCCACAGTAGCGCAGAGGTCTGAACGCCTGGTTTCGAATCTTAGCGAGAACATCAGAAAATTTTTCAGCAGTGGCTATCCCCACCTAATGCTGCCTACATTTGCGAGGTACTGTACCATTTGGTACGACCGTCATGTAAAAACTTCTCCACAAATAGGTATCGCTCTTCGGCACGCCGTTCAGACTCGGCTATAAAAAGGAGACCCTAATCATTGAGCTTAAAATAAGTGTAATTAATAAGAAAGTTGTATTTTAAATGGTGTAAAAGAAAGCGCAGCGGAGCGGGCCGGTTCAGCTAATCTTGTATATAATATCAATTTGTGTTTGTTAGTTCCGTATAGACTCAAAAACGGCTGAACCGATTAACAATTTTCACAGATTGTGTAGGTTGGTCTGGAAGGAAACATAAGCTATATAATTTGTTGACCCCAGAACTCATCCAAGTAGACAAATTGAACTTTCATATCAATTTGGGGCTCAAATGAAAGGTATTCGGGAGTAGAATACGAAACAGGCATACAAAATCAGGCCGAAGAACATCCCCTTACACCCAAAGCACCACCCATAATCAAAAGTGGACCGATCGGAACAATATGGGTATCAAATGAAAGGTATTGGAGAGATGAGTACGAATATGGTATTAAAATTTCATCTAATTATCCTGCGGACAAATTCGACGTTCATGTCTATATGGGACTCGAATGAATTACGAATATGGCAAAAAAAATTAAGTCCATATAATGGGAGGTGTCCCCACCAAAAAAAAAAAAAAAAAAAAAAAAATGGGCATATTAGCCGACCATGGCTATATGGGACTCAAATGAAAGCAATTTGGGAGTAAATTAGGCAAATTACATAACAATTTGTGTAAAAGTATCTTAGTGTCACGTAACCTCCTTAAAACACCTCAAATAGATAATTTGACCCACCATGACAATATGGGAAAGAAAGATATTTGCAAGAAGAAAAGGATTCCAGTTTTGGAGCCAAGTGTTTGTGGGTAAACTCCAAAGCACCCTCTAAACTGAATTTATTTTCCGAACATATCAATATGGTGCTCAAATGAAAGGTTTTTGGGAGTAAGAACGAATTTGATACCTATTGCCCTCCAAACCGCACATATTTATCGACCATGGCAATTTTGGGCTTAAATGAAAAGTATTTGTGAGTAGAGAACGAATTTGAGATTCATATTTGGGCGAAATGTCTGAGGTACCATTACACTCCAAAAAAAAAAGAAACACTCTCCGTCAAAGGGATATATACAACAATCGCGACAATATAGGGCTCAAAGGAAACAGGACTTATTTACCGACTATGGTAATATAAAAAGTATTTGAGAGTATACCACGAAGCTTATAAAGGGTGATTTTTTGAGGTTAGGATTTTCATGCATTAGTATTTGACAGATCACGTGGGATTTCAGACATGGTGTCAAAGAGAAAGATGCTCAGTATGCTTTGACATTTCATCATGAATAGACTTACTAACGAGTAACGCTTGCAAATCATTGAATTTTATTACCAAAATCAGTGTTCGGTTCGAAATGTGTTCATTCATAAGGGAGTAGAACAAAACAGGGGCAGAACAGGGGCAATCTATACACATATCAATGAGTGCTATCCGATTCAAGTTTAGGCTCAATGATGAAGGACCTCCTTTTTTATAGCCCAGTCCCAACGGCACACAGTGTTGCCTCTTGGTGTATTCGTTGCACAAATATAGGTAGAGATAACATAAAGCGTGCTAAGTTCTGCCGAATCTTATATACCCTCCACCATGGATCGGATTTGTCGAATTCTTTTCCCGGCATCTCTTTTTAGGCAAAAAAAGGAATTAAGAAAAGATTTGCTCTGCTATTAGAGCGATAAAAAGATATTCCGGTTTGGACCACAATTATATTATATGTTGGAGACCTGTGTAAAATGTCAGCCAATTCGAATAAGAATTGCGCCCTTTGTGGGCTCAAGAAGTAAAATAGAAAGATCGATTTATATGGGAGCTGTATCGGGCTATATACCGATTCAGACCATAATAAACACGTATGTTGATGGTCATGAGAGAATCCGAGAATTTCAGGCAAACCAAATAATAATTGCGCACTCTAGAGGCTCAAAAAGTCAAGACCCA
Organism: Stomoxys calcitrans; assembly: GCF_963082655.1. Classification (NCBI taxonomy): domain Eukaryota; kingdom Metazoa; phylum Arthropoda; class Insecta; order Diptera; family Muscidae; genus Stomoxys; species Stomoxys calcitrans. The sequence continues at coordinate 169,186,398 of NC_081552.1, read as the reverse complement.
AGATCGGTTTATATGGCAGCTATATCAGGTTATGGACCGATTTGAACCATACTTAGCACAGTTATTGGATATCGTAACAAAACACGTCGTGCAAAATTTCATTCCAATCGGATAAGAATTGCGCCCTCTAGAGGCTCAAGAAGTCAAGACCCAAGATCGGTTTATATGACAGCCATATAAGGTTATGGACCGATTTGAACCATACTTAGCACAGTTATTGGATATCGTAACAAAACACGTCGTGCAAAATTTCATTCCAATCGAAAAAGAATTCCGCCCTCTAGAGGCTCAGGAAGTCAAGACCCAAGATCGGTTTATATGACAGCTATATAAGGTTATGGACCGATTTGAACCGTACTTAGCACAGTTATTGGATATCGTAACAAAACACGTCGTGCAAAATTTCATTCCAATCGGATAAGAATTGCGCACTCTAGAGGCTCAAGAAGTCAAAACCCCAGATCGGTGTATATGGCAGCTATATCAGGTTATGGACCGATTTGAACCATACTTGGCACAGTTGTTCGATATAATAACAAAACACGTTGTGCAAAATTTCATTCCAATCGGATAAGAATTGCGCACTCTAGAGGCTCAAGAAGTCAAGACCCAAGATCGGTTTATATGGCAGCTATATCAAAACATGGACCGATATGGCCCATTTACAATACCAACCGACCTACACTAATAAGAAGTATTTGTGCAAAATTTCAAGCCGCTAGCTTTACTCCTTCGGAAGTTAGCGTGCTTTCGACAGACAGACGGACGGACATGGCTAGATCGACATAAAATTTCACGACGATCAAGAATATATATACTCTATGGGGTCTCAGACGAATATTTCGAGTAGTTACAATCAGAATGACGAAATTAGTATACCCCCCCATCTTATGGTGGAGGGTATAAAAATCGTTTCCTAAAATGTTACGCATGGTCGGTGCTATTTTATGGAACTGAAGTTTGATAATAAAAGCCAGTGACGAAGGGAAATTAGAAGCATTCGAAATGTGGATACGACGCAAATTGCTAAAAATACAATGGACTGATCAAGTTCGTTAGTAACATTGCCAGAGAACTGATGTCAACATTAAAAGAAACAAAACATCGAGCTTGGGACACTTGTTGGGAAGCAAGAAATTGTTATAGCAAATATCCTTAAAGGAAAAATTTTAAGGTTATAACACCAGAGGTAGAAGAGAAATGTCATGGCTGAAGAATATCCTACAATGGACAGGCGTCTCCGATGAAAGTACTCTAGTACTCTTATATGCAGCGAGAAACCGAAAACTCCATATATATATCTTATATATACATAGTCAATTCGAATAATAAAACCTTTATTTATGTTCGAAAAAATGTAAACTGAAAAGAGCAAATGTATTGATCGGTCGCTTATACTCTAATAGCTGATGTACATTAAAAGAAGAAGAGAAATAATTTTTAAATTTGCACTAGAAGTTTCAGTTTGTATCTGGCAACACTAGTTTTGCTAGTTTTACCTTGGGCATATAAAGTCTAATGGCCTTAGAACTCAAGCACGTGATTGTGCTCAATCAGCTGCCACACGTTCTACGCCAAATGTTCTAATGTCATGTTTCACTAAATATGAATCGGTTGTGGGTGTTTAAAACAGTTGATAATAATGGTCACGTCTAAATAAAATGTTACGTCATAGAATGATAAAAGATTTTTTTTTTTGAAAAATAGTTACAACTTACAATTTGTGTGTATGAGTATTGTGGAATATATACATATATGGATATGTATGACCAATCACTCGAGTGACGAATCGAGTTAAATACAAATGTTTTAAGAGTATACATACATCATCTATGTCCGTTGCGATATTTGTATGTGTGTGATTGTACCGAATTTCACGATTAAACGATTTATTTTAAATTATGACAAATCACTTTTGTGACTAATTAAAAGAAAGCTTGCAGTTAACTTTTCTTAACGAGACACGTATCACCCAAAATGTATGGATTATTCTATATTATAGTGAAATTCTATACCCTCAAAAATCAATAGGTTTTGTTGAAGCTTTGCCTTTGACCCCAAAATATATCTCTGGCCTAACAATGAAAATGCCACCGTAGCACAGAGGTTAGCATGTCCGCCTATGAAGGCGAGCGCCTGGGTTCAAATCCCACTAAGCGAAACGCCGTTCAGACTAGACATAAAAAAGAAGGCCCCAAATCATTGGGACATTGTGAATAACCCTGTTCTGGTGGCTCCTGATAATAAGTGGAATGAACGTGACACTGAGGCAACCACTCCAATTGGATTGTCTGTTAAGGAGAGTGAGGTGCATCGCATTACAAATTGTGCAAATGCAAAGACGGCATGGGATATACTTAAATCTTACCACGAGAAATCTTCATTCAGTAGTGATAAGGTGAGACTTATGAGTAATAGTTGTTGTTGTTGTAGCCACATTTTCATGTGGAGGTGGCGATCCTCGTTAAGCTTATGTAGGTGAGTATTCTCGTTCCGGTCCAAAGGACCAATCGCCGCGGGAACAGGTTATTTAAAGGCGCCAATAACTCGCCTTGTCATATCGGGCATCATAGGCACTCAGTATTTGTACAATAACCGGTGCCGCCCGACCTCTAACTGAGACTCTCCACTCGATACATTTGCAGCTACTCCGTACACAGATAAAAATAATTTAGAAAAACAACAACTTTGCTCGAAAAAACAACTACGAAAATTGTTATTTTTCCTGCAACAATTTATTTTGAAGCTCAACGACGCAAAGTACAAATTTGTTGTTGAAAGGCACTCTTTGCAAGCCAACATATAACAACAACAATATATCCATAAGCAAGGCAAAAAACCATCTAACCACCCAACGGCATGTGCTTTGCTTCGGGTGGTTTTTGTTTTCTTTGTTCGGCTCGCGCTGCTTTGTTTCGTTCGTTTTACTGCTGCTCTCGGGTTTTCCTCTGTCACTCTCTTCTATTACCCTTAATAACAAATTATAATAATTTTGGTGCTGCAGAGTATTGAAGTCCTAGCCTTCCGATACCATCTTCTTTATGCCGAATTTTCTAAAATAAGTTTAATGGCCGACCGGGGGACTGGGTTTGCAAGTATGAATGACATGGGAGTTCTGTGCTCTACATGGTAGTATGCCTATTTTAACAACTACCTCAACTAAAGAATTTGTCCACAAAATTTCAATAAATTTGTTTGTCAAGTCCCTTGTAGAGTCTTTCTTACGTATTTCAACAAATAATGTTTTCGATTCAATACTAAAGTTCGTAGAGAATTTTTAGTTTCACAAACAAATTTGGTGGTTGGTTTTTTTTAAGAGTTATTTTTTTCTGTGTATGGAGCATTCTATTATCCACAACCTGTGGACGCGCCCGGTAGATCGCACCTAAGCTTCTCGTAACAGCAATAAACACCACACAGATTTGACCTCACTTTTTCAGCCTGTTGAACCTGAAAGATATGAATTCCCATATAACCAAAATGAAGTTGATGTTTTCAAAATCGCGGTCATTGAGAGAAAGTTCGTCCGAGTCATGGGTAACATCAAGGCTTCTGAGTAGTCAGCCCTCTACGTATGACACCGTAATAACTACTCTTAAGGTAAAAGACGAGAAAGATCTTACAATGACAATCGTTGAAAACAAATTACAAGAGGAGCATGAGAGACTGAAGAAAAGGCAAGCAGGTGAGGACACTGCTTTGAAGACAACAAATAAATAGGCGGGGGGATCCAGATCGTGAGAAGACTATTACTGAAAGAAAGTAAGAAGGATGTCAGTTTAGTCATTGGTATAATGATGGGACACATAGGACTACGAGCTCACTTATGTAAAATCGATGAGATGTTGGAGCATTTCCTTTGTCATTGCTATTTATTCAAATGGTAAATGTTTGTCCAAGATATTGATGGTTGATGGTAAAGGGACTGAGGTGGCCATGTTTGTTTCATACATTCCATCGTTTAGCGCAGTATGCACCTGTGGTGAAAATTTCGTCACCATAAGAAATGCATTGACATGTCCTAAACGAAATTTTCGTTACCGGTGCCATTACCATAATTTTGTTTGCGGGGACGCAGCTCAAATGAAATTTTCTTTGCGTAACATAACAGACATTGGTGAATTTTTCTTGCAAGCACCATGCAACATGAAAATAAAGTTATTTGCAAATAAAAACAATTAATTTTAGTACGTATGTGCTTGGAAGCCAAAAATGATTAAAATTCGCTCAAAATTATAAAACGATGTTTGTCACCATCTTGTATTCTACACAACTATTTTTCAGTGGCGACATATGTGTTTTGGCAACCGAAAATTTCGCAAGGGGCGCATACCCAGCTTTTAAAGGAAATTTGCAAACAAACTGGAATAACTTGGAATAAAATCTCAGTTCACCGTATCCTACTGCCTAAGGCGAAATGGCGTGGCTGATTGGAAGAACCGGCATTTAGTAGAGATGGCTGCTTGTCTCCTGAAAGAGGCTGAACTACCTAAGCATTATTGTAATGCAAAATAGATTGATATCTAATTCTATTCCATGTAATCCGTAGGAACGATGGGAGGGCTCCAGACCGAACAGACAATTTTAAGATATTTGAAACGAAAGCTTATGTGTTGGAACTCAATGTTCAAAGACGGAAGCGGAAAGCACGCTTTTGCGTTTTGTCGATAACGAAACCATTAAAGTTACCATAAACAGAGACTATCGATTTGTAAATTGAAGATACGCATGTTAAAGCCGTAGAACCCTATGAACTGGAGATCGATATTTTATTGAATACAGATATGGAGGATGCTGATGTGAACTTCTCTCCTAATTATTCTTTCTGCAGTCTCAATAGCGACCTAGAATATTTTTCTTATGGAGAATAAGAAGAACCTGCTACAAGTAATGTTGGTCAATATGACATAGGCGTGGCTAAGTCAACAAGAAAAAATAAAGGTGTTCGTCCTGCTCGATACTCAGCGTGTGTTATAGAATCCAAATCTATTGTAGGAGCAATGACTTACAAGGAGGTATGTCGCCAAAAAAGAAGGAGGAATGCTCTGCTGCAATTCAGGAGCAGATAGGAGAACGATATGTGGAAGTTGATTACTAAACCTGAAAATGCCAACATTATAGATCCAAATCGTTTTACAAACTGAAAACAGTGACGGCACAATACAGCGCTATAAGGCCCGCCTAGTGACAAAGGGTTTTAAATCAAAAGTATGGAACTGATTACGATGAGGAATTTGCGCCTGTAACACGACAATCAACTTTTCGAATCTTACTTTCAATCGCTGGCCAGCAAAAGAGGCATGTTCATCACATGGATGTGAAGTGCGCATTCCTGAACGGAAATCTAAAGGCGCAGCCACCTGGTTTTGTGAATATGGTTTGCAAGCTGCAAGAAAAGCATGAAGCAAGCAGCAAACGTAAACGTTAGGAATAAGGCTCTTAACGACATTTTGATTGAAAATGGATTCACGAGAGAGAAGACTGATCCCTGTATTACACTAAAATCATCAATGGGAAAGAATTATTTATACTGGTATATGTTAATAATTTGCTGGTATCTTCGAAAAATATGCATGATATTGCAAATGTTTGTGTAATGCTGATTAATCACTTTGCAAACTAAAAAATCTTTTCTCATCATCTCCAACAATAAAAATGTTGTGGTTTTGTAGTTTTGTTTAAACATTTCAACCAAATCATTGAAAACACAGAAATTCGTTTCATTGAATATACGTTAAGAAAACGCTAAGAAATTTTTGCATGTTGTTTGCAAACTGCATATTTTGGCATATTTTTGCATGTTTATTGACATCAAAAACGCCAAATATCGAAGATGGGTGAACAGATTTAAGTGAATTTTTGTTTGCACCATTAAAATAACCCAAAAACACTATTGAACGAACGCCGCATCCCCTACTGACTAAATGAAAGGTATTTGAGAGTACAATATAAATCTGACAATCAGTTATTGAACCATTAGGACTATATGGATATAGCTGTCATATAGACCCTTCTCCCCATAAAATGGCACATAAATGGCAAATTTATTAATCAATTCCGCTGAAATTTTAAGCAGTGAGTTACATTAGTGAGGAGGCCATTGTAACGCAGAGCATGTCCGCCTATGAACGTCTGGGTTCGAATCCAGGCGATAACATCAGAAAAACATTTTTTTCAGTGGCGGTTATCTCTTCTAATGCTGGCGACATTGTGAGGTACTATACCATGTAAAAACTTCTCTCCAAACTTTTAGGGCCGATTTCCTATATCCAAACTTGATCTGATTTAGACTGAATGGGTCAAAAATGTTGAGAGATCTAATATAACAGGGGCAAACTTCTTACATATCAATAAGTGCTGTCCGATTCAACTTTAAGCTCAATGATAACGGGCCTCCGAACGGAGTGCCGCAGTGCGACACCTCTTTGGAGAGAAGTTTTACATGGCATAGTACCTCACAAATGTTGCCAGCATTAGGAGGGGAAAACCATCGCTGTTTTTTCTGATGGTCTCGCCAGGAGATATCTACTCAAAACTCGTTTTCTTACGCCAAATTATGCCCAAATACAAGTTTTGGTCAAAATCGGCCCATAAACAAAAAGTGCATATATTTCCGCTCTCTATAATAATAATGAAATGCATATATTTATCATCAGATATGGTTTTATTGCTTTCCATTTGCATGCACTCAAACCAATAGTCGAATAACTTTTCCACTCCAATTTAGACACCTGCATAACACTGATCAATGAACGCTTCAACCACACGAAAATCATTGATCACGCATTTTTCTTAATGGGTGGGGATAAAAAGAAATCATTGGATGCGAAGTCAGTGTTCTAAGCGGATGACACACGCATTCTACTTTTTGGCCGGTTTGAGCCCATGTGTGAGGATTCGCATTATCATGGTGAAAATCGATTGTTCTTCTCTTGTCTGTTTTTCGAATTTCTCCAAAGGCTTGTGGGCGTCCTACGTTGCCTAAGCGGACCATCGCCACATGACCAGTTTTGCCGAAAAAACAGGCGGCCATTTGCATAAAGTATTTATTTGTCCCGCGACTGTACTTTTCAACGCTTCTTTGCACCAATTGACACGAGCCTTTTTTGAGCGATTGTCAATTTGTGCGGGTTCCAACGAGAACAAACCGGTATGTTGGTGGGAGAAATGCCCAAGGATGTTTCTTTCCCACCGTATGGCCCATGACGATATTGCAATCGGCCATTGTAACGCAGAGCATGTCCGCCTATGAGGCTGAACGTCTGGGTTCGAATCCAGGCGATAACATCAGAAGAACATTTTTTTCAGTGGTGGTTATCCCTTCTAATGCTGGCGACATTGTGAGGTACTATACCATGTAAAAACTTCTCTCCAAACTTTTAGGGCCGATTTCCTATATCCAAACTTGATCTGATTTAGACTGAATGGGTCAAAAATGTTGAGAGATCTAATATAACAGGGGCAAACTTCTTACATATCAATAAGTGCTGTCCGATTCAACTTTAAGCTCAATGATAACGGGCCTCCGAACGGAGTGCCGCAGTGCGACACCTCTTTGGAGAGAAGTTTTACATGGCATAGTACCTCACAAATGTTGCCAGCATTAGGAGGGGAAAACCATCGCTGTTTTTTCTGATGGTCTCGCCAGGAGATATCTACTCAAAACTCGTTTTCTTACGCCAAATTATGCCCAAATACAAGTTTTGGTCAAAATCGGCCCATAAACAAAAAGTGCATATATTTCCGCTCTCTATAATAATAATGAAATGCATATATTTATCATCAGATATGGTTTTATTGCTTTCCATTTGCATGCACTCAAACCAATAGTCGAATAACTTTTCCACTCCAATTTAGACACCTGCATAACACTGATCAATGAACGCTTCAACCACACGAAAATCATTGATCACGCATTTTTCTTAATGGGTGGGGATAAAAAGAAATCATTGGATGCGAAGTCAGTGTTCTAAGCGGATGACACACGCATTCTACTTTTTGGCCGGTTTGAGCCCATGTGTAAGGATTCGCATTATCATGGTGAAAATCGATTGTTCTTCTCTTGTCTGTTTTTCGAATTTCTCCAAAGGCTTGTGGGCGTCCTACGTTGCCTAAGCGGACCATCGCCACATGACCAGTTTTGCCGAAGAAACAGGCGGCCATTTGCATAAAGTATTTATTTGTCCCGCGACTGTACTTTTCAACGTTTCTTTGCACCAATTGACACGAGCCTTTTTTGAGCGATTGTCAATTTGTGCGGGTTCCAACGAGAACAAACCGGTATGTTGGTGGGAGAAATGTCCAAGGATGTTTCTTTCCCACCGTATGGCCCATGACGATATTGCAATCGAAGTTCACGCCCGGCATCAATATTCTCTGGTACAACGGCCGTTTTTGGACGACCTTTGCGGCATTCGTCCTTAAGTGCAGAAGTGCAGTAGCAAGCCTGCGCTTAAGGATTTCAAATATTTTGTTCCCAAAAATCTCCAATTTCAAGTGAATACACCCAATAAAAATCTCCAAACAATTTTGAAAGTCTTTCTATAAAAAATAGTATTAATTTCTTGGACAACAATATTTTTTACTGAGGCCAAACCGATTAAGGATTTGGGTCACGTGAAGGGAGGGTATACATTTTTGAAGTTGTAAAAAATTTACAGCGATGTAGGGTCTGTTTTTTAGTATTATATTCTCAACTTGGACTGGATAGATTGTTATGTTATCTTGCAATAACAGTCGATAACACATGCTTTGCACTGTATTGTATAACATACAGGGACATAATATTTAATCGGCCCAGTTGATGTGTTTTATTTTTATCTTATCAAATTCAAGTCATCTGTTCTCGATATAATATCTGTGCAAAGTTGTCCTGGATAGTTGTCGATATTATGCGATTACAGATATTTACAACCTGTTAATCGTTGTTTGCACTATATAGTGCTAAATTAAAACACAGCAAGTATAACTTGGTGTAAATTGTATTGATTTATGTTACCTTACTTTTTATAAAAAATTGCTATAAAAAACTGTAATGGTAAAAACACAACAAAAAATTTCTCCCCAAAAATCCCCCAAAATTTAGTCCCCATTTTGGACAATTGGGGTTTCCTCCCCAATTAGGGAAGAAATCCCCAATACTGGCAACACTGCTTGAGCGAGCGTCGGCCACGATTGAATTCATTAACAGTTTTTCACAGCGGTATACGATGGTGCTCTATCACCACAGCGCCAGGTTGAAGGTCATCGATGCACTCTTGTCGTGATAATCCACGTCGAAATTTGTGAAAAATGATCGCACGGAGTTGATTTCATTTTGTTCCAAATTCATTTTTTCGAATCACTGTAAACAACACAAGTGATGATAGTACGTCAAAACGTTCTGAGTTTCCAATCTAAATGTCAGATTGCACCTGGCAACAGCTAGCCCTCGTATCCCCTTTTCTGGTACCCCTTCTTGACTCAGTACGCTGAAGAAACGAATTATTAAATCGTTGCAAGAGTATCCATTTATAACGAAGATAGTAAACAAAAGAACTTGGGCAGGATTGGTACACTCAGCATAATTTGTAAATAAAACAGCAAAATGTATGTTATTATTACAATCTAAATTTATGCTGATAATCGGAAAAGCAGATATTTTTTTGGTGAGACAGCAAACGCTTTCTGCTGTTTTCAGATAAAATTTTAAATGAAGGATTAAAATTTCGTCAAAAATTTATGAGATTTTTTAAATTTAAATTTTATACCCACCCAAAAGAAAGGGGATATTAATGTTGTGTTTTCTTTTTAAGACACCGAAATATCTATTTTCATTTCAATGAAATCAAATCGACCGAGCGGGTGATTTTTTTTTATTTCCCTTCTTTAAATCTTATGAACTTTCAGAGTTCGAGTCGTATCTAAAACCCTGCGTAGAAGTAGAACGCATTAATGTATTGCGTATAGCAGTAAAAAAAATGAACGCAGAACAAGTGTACATAACATAGGCTAACACTGGCATACATCGATGACAAGACAGATATAGTAACGACCAAGAAGGAGACTTGATACGAGTCATAAAAAATATAATACTGCAAATGACGCAAAAAACGCCGAAGTAAACACAGAAGCAAAGCCAACGAAACAAAGAATGAATGAAGCAATGCCAAGAGATTCGTACGAATGAATGTTTGCTCAATCATTTCAAGATAACGATAAATTTAAATAAGCAGCGGAGGGGATTGCAGAACTATTAAGAGCGAAAACACCGAGAAGCAGCAAATCAAAACCACACCAAAGTAAGAAAAATAGCATTAGTAGTAGCCGTAGAAGTGTACCCAATGACACACACTCACAGTAACACTTTGCCGATGACGACATGTGCGATCAGCATTTGAGCACGATAGACCCGTGGATTAGATTGAAATCTTCGAATGTGCGTAGTATATAGCTTATATTGCTTTTTTATTTTCTTGTTTGCACCCTATTTTTTGCAAAAATAAACCATTGTTGAATATGCAAGTCATGGTAATAGATACAATAGGTTTCCGCTTAAAAACAAAAATACATGAAAGTATGAATATACGTTCACGTATTTAAAGCACTCACCTATCTTTATCGTCCCACGCTACAGAATTCTGAACCTAAGATGATGCTGTATGCTTCATTGTAAAGCAAGTTATATACATGTGCCATTCCGCTCCCTAGTGTCTGAACTTAATCGGAACCCTTGGTAAGAGAAGAAGTACGGCACCTCCTCGCGAACATGATCACTTGTTACAGCTATTTCAGGGTTCTCACCTATACCCAGGCTGGAAACAGATGTCCTAAGGGCTTCAGTTATACGTGAAAAACACTCCAGGAAATACTTAGATATGCTCCAAAGACAGCAGAAAATTGTGAATTCCTATTTTCAGAACGTGGTCTTGGAAATACCATACATGCCATACATACATACATACATACCATACAACGCAATATGGTCGTATAGTCGTATATGAATAATACAATTGAAAAATCGGTATTATTTCCCAACTACAAGAAAGGAGATTTAATGAAGCAAATGTAGAGGGATATCCTTCATGAATTCTTCTATCGAAGTTCTTATGGAATTGTAAATAATCGCATAAGTTGTGGACACAAAAGAACAATATTTTAAATAAATACCAACGAGGCTTCAGATCAGGATATATATATATATATATATATATATATATATATATATATATATATATATATATATATATATATATATATATATATATATATATATATATATATATATATATATATATATATATATGTATATATATATATATATATATATATATATATATATATATATATATATATATATATATATACATATATATTGTGTCCACTACTTATGCGATTATTTACAATATATGTATATACACATATACACATATACATATATACATATATATATATATATATATATATATATATATATATATATATATATATATATATATATATATATATATATATATATATATATATATATATATATATATATATATATATATATATATATATATATATATATATATATATATATATATATATATATATATAGATATATATATATATATATATATATATGTATATATGTATATGTGTATATGTGTATATACATATATTGTAAATAATCGCATAAGTAGTGGACACAAAAGAACAACATTTTAAATAAACACCAACGAGTCTTCAGGTCAGGTTATATATATATATATATATATATATATATATATATATATATATATATATATATATATATATATATATATATATATATATATATATATATATATATATATATATATATATATATATATATATATATATATATATATATATATATATATTCACTACTAAATAATATTGTATCATTGGATACTATTCTCGAAAATATGGGGAAAAACACTTTTGGACCAAGGCTTTAGAAATCTTGAATTCCGGTTTTTTGGGGCTAAATATTGCAATCGGTTTCCCAAAAATTTGCATTTTCGTGTTTTGATAATTCGGTTTATTGTCAAAAATAACTGCTTTCATTGGTGTTCTCTGGTATTTTAAGTTTACTAGTGGTTCATTTCTAACCAGGATTCACTAATAAAAGGTTAGGTAACTTGGGAAAACTTTAAATGGATAGGACCCATGAACATCATTGAGGATGTCGAATCTGTCCAGTGAAAATATCACCAAATAGGAGAAAACGTAAACAAAGAATGATTGTAAAAAGAGATCAAGTTGACATCCTCAATGCCAGGTACTACCAAAAATTAAAAAAAATTATGTCGGCTGATCGCTTGGCTTAACCTCATTCAGTGAAACATGATTTCTAACCATATTTTGTAATAATAATCATATGTCATAATCACTCTTAAGCCCAAAACAGAATAAGCGCGTTGGGCTTTGGTTTTGAACCAAGGCGGTTTTAAAAAGGTGGTCTCATTTGTACAACAACCACAAATCATATGGTGCAATCCGCCATCTTGCCATCTTGCCATCAAGCTGATCGTCGTTTTGCCAACACACGCAAACAAATTTGTGCACGTGCATGAGCGGAGAATATGCGAGAAAGAAGATAACAACAAAGAGAATGCAAACAAAAATCTGTCTGTGTGTATTATAGTTAAGAATTATAACACACACAAACAACAACAAAAGGAGCGAACTAGTAACATACTCAAAATCAGAGTTGCACTAATCACTGATGTTGACAGAAAGTGAACAGAATATTTTTTTGTTGGGCAACTGCCACTACCTGTAAATTAATATATATTGGAGCGTGGCGTTGCAAAAATGCAACTCTTTACACAAATTCCACAAAAGCAACGCGGAAAAGTTAAAAAATGTTCAACTGTGACGCTTGAAAGAGAATATTGTGGTAAATAAAACAATAAAGTTAAAGTAGTTTCCATACTCTTTCGACGCACTGGCGTGATATAGTTTAGAATACAATTAACTCTTATATGGATTGTTTTTCTCAAATCGTTTTTGTCACAATGTACCAAAAATGTAAAAGAATTTTCGTCTTCGACAACAATTATACCATTTTGTAAAAAATTTCGAAATTCGACTATGTCATCGCCAGCCGGTATATGGAGGAATATTTCCGCCCAACATTATAAATAATGTTTTTTAGTTTCACCATTTGCAGTAGGAACAGAGAAATCTACGGTCTGCAACCGAATAATGTCCGATTATATAAATTATCAATTTCATTTCATTGATTTTTTTTAATATCCTCCTTGGTTTGACCGTTGGAGAAAATGTCTTTGAAAAATATATCGAAACGAGCTGACGCGGTGTGTTACGCTACATCCTTAAACTCTATTTTGAAAATTGATTTTCCTTTCACCATTTTTAAGCTGGTGATCAAGACATTGAAGGCTATAAGATCCAAATTTCAAAAATATCCACAGGCCCCTCCTATGTTAACTCATTTTTTAGCAAAAATTCATTGGTGTCCCATCCTGGTGCGACTTTCCCTTTTTGTGCGGGGCACGTGGCAGCCATATACTTGTCCTTTCATTCGAGTACAATATAGTTCAGATCGGTCCGTCCGACACTCTTATTTGAGTTGTTGTTGTTGTTCTAGCAGTGTGTTGTACACTGAGGCGGCAGCCCTTGCCGACGAAAGACTCCATCGGGACAATTTGGTTCGTACAACCGGCTGACATGAGATTAAGTCTTTTATTGTCGCGATTTACATGAACTGTTGAAGAACTGGATATGACCCAAATACTAGGATTGTTAAATTAATATTAGATTAGTACTCTACTGTCACAGAACTTTCATTTAGCCCTAGAATGGGCGAACATTTTTTCTACGTTGTTGAGCCAGACCACAACTTAAAAAGAGCTAAAAAATGTCAATAGATTTTTGAAATTTTATTCTTGGCTCAAAAAATTTTTTAATATTAACTAATTTTTTTAATTTAATTTTTTAATTCAGAGAACAAGAGAATTCTGCCAAATGAGGCAAAAATGAAAGCTTCTTGAGAAGGTAGAAGACTAATCGGGAAATGGAATCTATTTCATCATGGATGTTGGAAGCCACAACAATACACTCCGGGAAAATTTTCACTCAAATCGGATAACAATTGCGGCTTCCCTTCTGATATTCTCCTATTGCTCTTTCCAGACGATATCCCCTAGCATAATGCTCCTTCCAGACCAACATACACAATCTGTGAAAATTTCAAGAAAATCGGTTCAGTCTCAGATGCACCTTTCCTCAAAATTACAGGCGGGTACAATTGCAACCAAGGTATGACACATTTCGACCTCTTGGTTAAGGAGGTCATCTTCGGATACCCTTAGGTATGAAGGCATCGAGGGCGTACTTTGCTAGACTGTATTTATATCAAATTTCGTCTTTTCAGAAAATTGTATACCAATTTTTGTAATCTATATTTTTTTAGAAAACATCCATTAACTTTTTCAATATTGCTTCAGAAACTGAAAAAGGGATATGAAGGCCTTTTTATAATCGGCTTAAAAGGTTTTTTTTTATTATTGCTTCAAAAGATATCTTAATTTTCAAAAAAAATCAAACCAGCTTTTAGAAAAGTTCATTTTTCGAATAGTACGAATTTCCGTTTAATTGATCACCTTACTAAAATCTAGTAAATCATTTATGCAAATGTTGTAACAAAAAGTTGTGTAACCTATGTTATGTTATTTATTTCTTTATTTGTCCTCCAAACGACCGTGTGCGGTTAGTACAAATCTTGACAAATAGTGGTTATATCTTTTATTATCCATTATTTATAATTTTTATTCACTTAATTAAATCCCTTTGCCTATTTGTTCTCCATTTATAGCAGAATACAGTTACTCTGTGTTTTTTTTTCAGATTGTTTATCTTTAATGGTCTCATTTGATAACATCCCAGATAGTAGCCGTCTATCTGGGCATAATGACGAACATTTTGTGTGCGAACTGTTAAATACGTTAAAACAAAAAGGCATTTTATTTCTTTATTATTTATTTGTTCAATTTCGTAATTTGAATTGGCGATTTATAAAGTTAATGGAAACAGTATTGCAGAAGGGATACAAATGTATAGGAGGACATTAGAGCATGTTGTAAAGTATAGTATGGATAGCATTTAATATTTATAATAATAATTTACTATACTTTATTAATAAGTACTGATGTAAAATTGTGCAAATGTCACCTTTTGATGCCATTTTTGTACCCACCACCATAGGTTAGGGGGTATATTAATTTGGTCATTGGGTTGCAATTTGGTCATATGGAAATATCCCTTTCCGATCCTACCCATTTCTGATCATATAATCTTTTGATCCATATATTGTCGTGATAGGTCTATACAGCTATTAGGCGGGGGGCGTCTTTAGGAGAAATGTGCGCCACACCCCTTCTGCCACTTGAACACAAATTAGAATGTCGCACTCCACACAAAAATATGTATCACTTGATCCGCCATTGTCTTAATAGGTCAAATTACCTATTTAAGATAAATAATCTACTCCAAGGAATCTTTTATCCCACAAAGCCATTTTCGGCTAATATGCTCATTTAATACCTTTCATTTGATATGTACGTCCAATATGTCTGTTTGGGGGAGTTTTAGGGTTGAGGTGGCCTCCTGGTTACTTGGATGCAATTTTTAGTATCATGCACGTACTCTATTCTTCAATACCTTTCATTTGATAACCATATTGTCCCGATCGGTCAACTTTTGATTTTGGGTGGTGTTTCCGAGGTAACGGGGGAGTGTGCGCCCCCTTCCGATATCAAAAAATTATATAGTCTATTGCTTCTTTTAGACCATATTCGTAGTCTATTCTCGAATAGCTTCCAGTTGAGTCCATTATTGTCATGAGCGTCCAATATACCTATTTGAAGGGGGTTTGAGGTCGGGCGGCCCCCTAGATTCTTGGACCCAATTTTAGATATCAAATTCATTCTCTACTCCTGAATGCTTTTGGGTTAAGAGGGAGGGCCCGCCTTCCCTTACAATATCAAAAAATTATATAATCTATTGTTCCTTCCAGATCAACTTACATAATCTGTGAAAATTTCAAGAAAATCGGTTCAGCCGCTCTTGAGGCTATACGGAACAAACTAATTTACAAATCCACAAACAAACACAAATACATTGTCATATCGTATATATAGATTTTAGACCGTTTGCCATCATTGACAATAACGGATCTGATTCGACCGTACTTAAACTAGATGTTTTGAGTACGCCGTCTCTTTCAAAGAGAGTCAACATAAAAACAAACGAACAACCAGGCGCGGAAGGCGGCAAAGTTACTCGTTCGCGCAAAGATGTAATAACGAGGAGTTGGTAAGATTTTCAATATTCACATATTTGAACTTAAACACTTGTATTAGGCTTCTCGGTACCTGAATCAAATATGACTCAGTTCAGCCCTTATTTGTATATTGGGTATTATATATCCAAAGTTCGCCACGGCCAAACTTAACCCATTAACGACGAATGGTTAGAAAAATACCCTAGAATAGAGCTGTCTTAGCTCGGGTTAGGAAAGAGGCATCCTTATGAAATTTTGATTGTGATTGCCGTCTATCGACAAGTCAATTGTCATCTAAAAATTGGCTTTCGAAAGACGGCAATTTTTTTATATCCAAAAAAAATCAAACAAAAAATTTCTTAAAATTTTTTGTAGTTACATTTCTTGAAACCTATTTAGGGCATTGTTGCATTTGATGGGTTTTATATTATAAAATAATAAAAATGTATGGCGATAAGCCTACTACTTTTGACTTTTCTTAGGAAAATGATCATAAATTATATTCGTTGTTGTAAAAACATAGTGAATAAAAATAAATTTGTTTTTAATTTGTTTCAAAAATTAAAAATTTGTTTTTTTAAAGTTAAAAAAAATGTTAGAAAAATTAAAAAAAAAAAAAAATATTACGTCAATATAAATGTTCTAAATAATGAAGATATGACATTTTCGTCAAAATTAGACAAGGGAATCGAGACTCAGGCGTTAATGGGTTAATACGTTTTTACTTGTTTGTAAGAGAGACTTTGTAGATATGAGTGTAAATCGAAAAGGGCAAGCAGCAAAGCAAAATAAAAATCATTATTGTTTTAATTGTTAAACACAGACTTTCTTTCAATTCGACTGCAGTATGCATGCATTTACAGTTACGGTATGTCAGTGCAAATAGTAATATGCAATAATATTGGTACAATTTTTCAACGTGTTGGAGTTGTTATACCTATTTTGAAAGTCGCCATTTTAAGACAGTCAAAAAATTAGCAGTGAAAAAAAAATTGGGAAAAACTCTGTAAATATCTATTGAATTGAATTGAATCGGTAAGATTGTGCTTAGTGTGTTATTTTTGGCTAAAAATGTTGTTATAATTTGGAATAAATTTGGTCGTGGAAATTTTCGGAATGGAGACACCCATCGTTGGGCGAAAAAAGTTTTTAACTGAAGTAACAACTTACAGAGAAGTTTAAATTTCATTGACATGTTTTGCAAAAATGATGGGAAACAGACTTTTACACAAACTGGAAGTGAAAACAAGATACAGAAAATGGTTGGTTTTCCAATTTAAAGCCCACGACTAAAAAATTTAAGCAACAAACAGCCCTTAGTGACTGTCACTATAATTAGAGACAATATTTTTTGTCTGTCACAAATCACGAGATATAACGACTCACAAGAAAATCACGACTTAAGGTTGGTATTCTATTCTGCTTTCGGAAAAGTCGCTACAAATTTTAATTGTTTCGGGAGCGAAATTTGACAACAAACAAATGTTTTTGTTTCCATATCAAAACACGTGTTTTTATCTGCACTTATTGTTTTCTATGTTTAATTTATTGCTTGTCGGAAATCAATCAATAAAAGAAATCAATTATGCCGGCAATGATACCCATATTAGTTTCAAAAGCTGTTAATATATTTTTTTTATACTATTTTCCTCATTATAAGAAGAGTACTACTTTTTCGCCTATTTTTCCCCAACTTTTCGCCAAAGTTTGCAAAAAAAAAATTATTCGCTTCATGGAAAAGTATTTTTTTAACAGTGATTCGCAAGTTCGTGAGTCTTGCGTGAGTAAAATATTGGTCTCGTGAACGTGAGTCGCCATAAAAAAGTAGCGCGTGAGCGTGTATACTTTTTTGTCTCCTGAGCGTGAGTGAAAATATCACTCCCGAACACATGAGATTTGGCACAGTGAATTCTGGTGGACCCCTACCCATTTCTGTGAAGTGTGGTTCAGATCGGTTCAGATAAAGGGTATTGAGTAAAAGTAAAAGATTAATTTATTACCCGAATTCGATGCAGTTAGGCACTGTGTGTTCTGGTAGACCCCCAAACTTTCCTGTCAAACGTGGTCCAGATCGGACCATATTTGGATATAGCTGCCATATATACCCATCTCTCGATATAGTGTAATGAGCCTATAAAAGGAGCATTTTTCATCTAAATTCGATGAAATTTGGCACAGCGTGTTCTGAAACCCTTCTAAACCTTTTTGTTAGATATCGTCCAGATTGAACCATATTTGGATATAGCTGCCATATAGACCGATCTCCCGATATGGAGAGCCCTTAAAAGGAGCATTTTTCATCCATTAATTTTTTTCACTTCACTTTTGCACTTAACTCACCTCTGAAATCAAGTAATTACATCTTCACTCTTTTAGTGCTATTCTTCAAGAGTATCGTAAGAATGGATTAATCACTTTAGAGATGATAAATGGGGTTGGCGAAAACAAGTTAAAAAAGCATTTTTTGGAGCCAAAAGGTACTATCCTTTTTGCTCTTTTCGGTCATAACCGATATAGACCGATTTTCTAATTTTACCTCTTGCTTTTAAATAAGGAATAATGAGATGGTTAACCCTTTCTATATATTTTTCAAACATGGTCCACATAGATCTATATTTCGACGTAGCCTTCGAATACACCGTACCCATATATCAGATAATAAGTTATATCAGCCCCTTCTACGCGCGTTTCAAATACTTTTACATTTCGATATAGCCGCCATATAGATCAATTTATTAATTAAGCTGTCTGCACAGACGAAATTCTCATTCATGCGATTTCGATGAATAAGCTGAGTATGGCTCACAGAGGTCCAAACCCACACTTTGTAGTCAGTATAAGGTTCGCCGAAAAGTTCATACTCGTGGGAATACAAGAGTTTGTGATTGGCAAATGCAAGTAACATCTTTATATCTGGAGTTAGATCACCTATCCTTTGATGAAATTCCTATTTTTATGTCTTTAATGATATTTAGGAAGTACTTAAGGAATGAGACATAAATTTTCGCAGAAAGGGACACCGTAGCTCAGCGGTAAGGATATCCAACTTCAACTCGAACGCATTGGTTCAAATCCCGACGAGAACACCGGAGCCAACTTCACCGGTGGTTATCCTCTCCTAATGCTGACGACACTTGTGAGGTATTTACAATAGGTAATCAGCTGTGTAATCTTATCTAATAAAGCGGTGTCGCTCTGCAAAAAGCCATACGAAATCGGCAATAAAAACGAGGTCCCTATCGTTGAGCTTAAACTATTTTGTATAGGACAGCACTCATTGATATGAGAGATATATCCACGCTGTTCCTTAATGGAATTTTCATGGGCATATTTGCAATTTTGCGATAGGAAATGCCAATGTCAATCAATAATTAAAACTCTTCTTTCTTGAGTTTGTATACGAATACATATAATCAAATATGGTTATTGTCGAAAAAGTACCAAATGACTCGCGGTGGTACCGTGGTACTTTCAATGTTTAAAAAATATGAAAAAAAGTACCAAAGTATTAAAATTATCATCCCTGAATCACTTGGATACTTTTGAGATGCTTAACCTCTTAAGAGTAAATGCACACATATTTGGTTCCAAACATTAGACTTTCATTTTTTGGAATTTTGGCCAATGGCAGCCACCACTGTGCTGCGAAATAAAATGTCTAAGTGAGTCTGATTGCAGGCAGGCACTGAAATCTAACCTCAATGTAATCGCTAATTTTTATACCCTCCACCATAGGATGGGGGTATACTAATTTCGTCATTCTGTTTGTAACACCTCGAAATATGCGTCTGAGACCCCATAAAAGAAATTGTGCATGAGGTGTTTTGTTTGACTTCCAATAACTGTGCTGAGTATGGCGCAAATAGGTACATAACCTGATATAGCTGCCATATAAATCGATCTGGTATCTTGACTTCTTGAGCCTCTAGAGGGCGCAATTCTAATCCGATTTGAAAGGAATTTTGTACAACGGCTTCTCTTATGACCTTCAACAAATGTGTCTAATATGGTCCGAATCGATCGATAGCTTCATACAGCTCCCATATAAACGAATCTGCCGATTTTGCTTCTTGAGCCCCTACAAGCCGCAATTCTTATCTGAATGAAATGAAATATTCCACAATGACTTCTATAGTGTTCAGCATTCATTTATGGTCCGAATCAGACTATAACTTGATATAGCTCCAATAGCATAACAGTTCTTATTCAATATTTTTTGTTTGCCTAAAAAGAGATACCGCGCATAGAACTCGACAAATACGATCCATGGTGGAGGGTATATAAGGGTATTCAGCCCGACCGAACTTAGCTCTCTCTTACTTGTATGGGTTTAAATTTGTTTGCCTTTTAAGGAGAAGATAATTTGTTCACAATGTATTCGTTTTTCTATCGAGCTGAGCTTAATGATTAGAAGCCATAAAAACCTTAACTAAAAAAAAAAATACGCCAGGATCAATATACACTTAAAAAAATCTCTCTTAGCTTACAAAATTCCGGAAACTATATAATTGCGTATCAATGGAATTAAAGAGTCGAGTTTAATTAGTTTAAACATTCGTAATGAAAAAAAAACAATTTTTGCCTGTAGACGGAACAACGTGCTCAAATTATTCAATAAACTTACTATTGTGAAAGACTGTAAAAATCCCGTCAGGTAAAATATTTATTTAATGATTAATTTATCTAATCTGAATGTTTTCTTTGCAAATTTAAATAGCAATTATCATTGTTTATGCGCTGTAATATACGTGTACATGCATGTATGTATATATTAATAGGAAACATTTTTACGTATTCACCTCGTTGACAGATGTGAATGTTATTAAAAAACGTCGCTTTGTTCTTAACAATGATGTAATTGAATCATTTTTCATATGTATATATATATATATATATATATATATATATATATATATATATATATATATATATATATATATATATATATATATATATATATATATATATATATATATATATATATATATATATATATATATATATATATATATATATATATATATATGTATTAAAAAGTCTTGAAAAAATCTCTTAGTAGGAAATATATATATATAGTACTCATAGAATGAACTTTGAAATTTCGAAAAAAAGGAATGATATAATTTCTTGGTCTGCGTACAAAGGGAAGGAAATCTAAAGAATGAAATGTGTGGATGGTACACGAAAGAAAAAATTTTTATAAAATTAGCCCCCTCAGTCTTCCGTTTGGAGACAGGACAGAACATAAACGTAAGATTTTAAACAGTCGTACAAAATTTTTTTATCCTATTTGAAGGCGTTATGCTAACGATTTCATCGAAATGCAATGAACTAATCATATTGCTTAAAACAAGTATAAATGAGCTAAGCTCGGCTGGGTCGAATCTTAAGTGCTTTGCACGGTTTCTACATAAAAGGCAGCAACTCTCACTATCATGAGATGCTAAGCAATAAGTTCCATGGATTTTTTATATATTTGCATGAGAATTGCCTCCTATAGATACTCAAAGCGTCAAATCAAAACATAGCTTTATATGGGAGCTATTGGGTTGCCCAAAAAGTAATTGCGGATTTTTTAAAAGAAAGTAAATGCATTTTTAATAAAACTTAGAATGAACTTTAATCAAATATACTTTTTTTACACTTTTTTTCTAAAGCAAGCTAAAAGTAACAGCTGAAAACTGACAGAAGAAAGAATGCAATTACAGAGTCACAAGCTGTGAAAAAATTTGTCAACGCCGACTATATGAAAAATCCGCAATTACTTTTTGGACAACCCAATATATCAGGTTATGCATCGAGTTGGGCCATACTTGGCATGAATGTTGGAGGTCATAGCAGAAGTCATTGTGCATGCAGTTGTTAAAAGTCATAATAAAACGTCCAAAATTTCAGATAAATTTGATAAGAATTGCGTCAAAGCAGGAGATCGGATTACATCGCAGCTGTATTAAAACATGAACCGATTTGACCCATATACAAGCCTAACCGACCTACACTATTTGTGTATTTGTGCAAAATTTCAAGCGCCTAGCGTTACTCTTTCAAAAGACGTATGTACATACGGGAGGACATGGCTAAATCGACTTAGATAGTTAAGACAATCATGAATATATACATGTTTTTGGGTCTAAGATCAATATTTCGAATAGTTACAAATGGAATGACAAAATAAAAAGTGCAACATAAACATTCTAATAAGGAAACTTCTCTCATATCAATGAGTGCTGTCTGATACAAGTTTTCAGCTCATTGATAAGGATACTTCTCTTCTCAATTCTAATAAGGATACCTCTCTCATATCAATGAGTGATGTCTGATACAAGTTTTAAGCAATTCCATGGCAGCCGGTTGTACGTACCGGATTGACCCGATGGAATCCTTTATTTGCAAGGGCTGCCGTCTCTGTGTACAACACACTGCTACAACAACGACGACGACGACGACAAGTTTTAAGCTCAATGATAAGGGAACTCCTTTTCTAGCCTTTATGAACAGCTTGCCGCAGAGTGGCACCATTTGAAAGCCAAAACAAAATCAGCGCGTTAAGCTTTGTTGTTGTAACCACATTTTCATGTGGAGGTGGTGATCCTCGTCAGGCTCCTGTAGTTGAGCAAGCTCGTTCCGGTCTAAAGTACCGGTCGCCACGTGAACATGGTGGCCCTTGGTTATTTAAAGGCGAAAATAACTCGCCTTGTCATATCGAGCATCATAGATACTCAGTATTTGTGCAAAAGCCGGTGCCACTCGTCCTCTCACTGAAACTCTCCGCCCGATACCGCTGATTGTCCGCGACAGCCTTTGTAGCTAATCCCTATGGAGCATTCCACTATCTGCAACCATTGAACGCGCTCCGTAGTTCGCAGCTAAGCTTCTCGTGACAGCAAAGAATCACCACACAGATCGGACCTCAAAGTTCCAGCTTTTGTGGCGCGCACAGCTATCCCATGCCGGGCATTAAGCTTTGTTTTTGAGCGATGCGTTGAATAATGCAACTCCGCAAACACTCGCAAGTTGAAAAATGTTTATTCTGTGTTGCCATACGTGGAGTAGTGTTTTTAGGCGTCAAAGTTTTGAATTGTTCAACTTTTGCATTAAGCTTTGTTTTTGAGCGATGCGTTGAATAATGCAACTCCGCAAACACTCGAAAGTTGAAAAATGTTTATTCTGTGTTGCCATACGTGGAGTAGTGTTTTTAGGCGTCAAAGTTTTGAATTGTTCAACTTTTGCTCTTTGCAGAGTTGCATTTTCAACGCAATGCTCAGAAACAAAGCTCAACGCGCTCATTCTGTGTTGGTCTTAATAGAGTAGTTTACACGGGTGATTACCTAAGGTTATTGTCGATACCACTAGGAGGCCACAGTTCTCCTGGCGAGAACATCAGAAAATTTTCAGCGGTGGTTATCCCCTCTCCGGGAATTGAACCTAGGGGTTAAGCGTGAAAGGCGGGCATACTAAACTCTGTGGCCTCCGACAAAATTAGTATACAGCCATCCCATGGTAGAGGAAATAATAATAGAAATGGGGAAATTTTGATTTAATAATTAATTTAATTGTTTTTGGTCGAAACATGGGAAAGCCTGGCGGGGAATGAAGCGACCAAGGAGGTAGCCAGGAATGGATCGCTGATTAGCGCAGATCATGCTACGGAATCAGGGAGCCATCCCCTTTACGAGCTTCATGGTGGGGTGGACACCTTCTTCGATGGCCGTGCCAATGAATGTACAGATTTTTTTTCTGTCTCTAGGCAGGTTAAGTTCGAAGATGTGTTATATCGGACTATATAGTCCCCGTTTAGACCGATTTAAGGCTCATTAAAACCACATGATTTCGCTGAAATTTGGCACAATGTTTTGCTTTAGGCTCCTCGGCATTCGTACTGAGTATGGTCAATATTTCGGGCTATATTTGGATATAGCTGCCATATAGACTGATCTTCCGATTTAGGGTCTTGGGTCCATACAATATGCATTTAGTACCCGATTTGGCACAAGGACCTATGTTAGGCTTTCTAACATCCATTCCCTATATGGTTATGATCGGTATATAATTAGATACAGCTACCATATACACCGATCTCCCGATTTTACACCTATGACCCATAAAATATCGTTTATTACCCGATTTTGCTGAAATGTGACGCAGTGAGCAGTGTTAGGCCCCACAACATCCGCATTCAATATGACCCCTCTCGGTCTATATTTGGATATAACTGCCATATAGACCGATCTACCGTTTTAAGGTCTTGGGCCCAAAAAAAGCGCACATTTTATTCGATTTTGCTGAAATTTAGCATTTAGGATGTAAGTTAGGCTTTTTGACATGTATAATTTAATATAGCCACCATATTGACCAATATTCTGTTTTAACAACTAGAACGGTGAATTGTATTTATTAGATCGACGTCGGTGCCGAGTGTTGTCCAAATCGGACCATATTTAAATATAGCTGCAATGGGTTCACAAATGATGCATTTTTTGGTGATGTCGATACTTTAAATTGTATGGTTATAAAAATGTATTTTGTTGTTGTTGTTGAAGCAGTGTGTTATGCATGTTCTGTGTTGCACTGAGGCTACAGCCCTTGCCGATGAAGAACTCCATAGGTCAATCCGGTATATACAACCAGTTGCCATTGGAAAATATATTTTAATATATTTTTCCCCAATATTCGCTGTTCAAAATAATAGAAGTATTGAAACATGACCCAATACTTTAAAAGCAAATGGCACAAAAGTTGAAAATAATTTATAAAAACTTATATTATATGTTTGCCTAGTGTAATAACATCTTCTTTGATTACTTCGGAACTTTTACGATGCAGGGAGTATCCTGGCATATCTTTACAGGGTGATCCTGGGATAGCTTTTAAGGAATTTTGTGGCAGGCTTTACGCACTGCATTCCATAGCTCTTCCGCATTTGGCAGTCGGTTCTCTGTAACGTAATTTCAATGTCTACCCATAAATGTTCTACGGTGTTAAGGTCAGAAGGCTGAACAAGTCACAGCTTAACCTGAACCCCATTGACTTGGAGCCAACTCTTGCCAATTTACAAGTATGTTTCCGCTGATTATCTTATAAGAATACCAATTTCAGATGTATATTCCAGTCTGCATAATCTAGCATTACTTGCTCCGAAGTTGTAACATATGAATGATGTCTCTTATTACATTATTGGGCATATACCGTTGTAGCTCCAACGTATCAATACTTTTGCCCCACCATGTTTGGCTGACTCTTTTGTAAACTATGTTTTATATTATGTATCGCGCAGGCCGGCAACAGTATTTTTCGTCCCTATGTCACCAAATAATACAATTTTACATTCGTCGGTTCACAATACGTTCTTCCATTTTCCACAGTATGTTCGTCCATTTTTCAGTCGGCCAATCAATAAATCCTTTAGAAAAATTACAGCCTGCAACTGCACACTTTTTGGTCAGAAATCGAACCATTCTTGGCAATTTTGCAAATAAGTTATTTTCCAACATCCGTTTGCGAATTGTGGGACCAATTCGAATCAGATTGGTTGGATCCTTTTTGAAGACTCAGTAGGGTTTCCTTTGCTATAGCCCAGTCATCAATAGTTGATGTTTTACACAGTGTTACCGTTGGGCGACTAAAGTCTGAAATTCCGACCTTTTTTTAGGCGATTGACTTTTATGCAACTTCTCTAAATTAACGACTTTTTGCAAATTTGTGCGACTTTTCGTGCACTTTGTGAGAAGAACGTAGATTTAACCATGCAACGACGCATAGTGTTGCCAAATCAAATTTTGAATTGCTTGTCAAACAGATATTTATCTGAACCGATTTTGATGTAATTTAGTATGGACTTATAGATGGACGTATACAACACTCCATACCAATTTCGAGCAAATAGCTTTAAAACTGTAGCAATTACGCCCTTATAAGTGTAAATCGGTCCATCTATATATATGGGAGCCATATCTAAATCTGAGCCGATTTTGTCATTAAGACAAAAAAAAATGATCTGTGCAAAATTTCGTGATGATTTTATAAAAACGACAGACGGACTATCAGTACAGAAAGGATATGTGGACAGATGGATATGGCTACGCCAAACCAGGTGGAATTGTTGAGTTAAACTACACATTTTATCACAGTAATGGTGTAAGGTACAATGGTGCTAGGACCTAAAGTATTCAACGTGCGACTTTTTTGGGAAAACGACTTTTGGATGGGATTTTTTTTTTTACAAAAAACTACTTTTTGTGCACCTATTTCAAAATTGAACGGCAATGCTGGTTTTACATTTACTATTACAAAAATTATTGTTTAAAATCTATTAATTACAATTGAAACAGCTTTACTGCCACTTTTCTATACATAGTTTTCACTTGTTTTAATTAATTTTTTGAACAAGCCCATTCAAAGACCGAACGAAAAAACAATCAATGGCATCAAAAATATAATGTTTATTATGAGCCTATATGTAATTTTACTTCTTAAATGTCCTTCTAAATACCCTTAGAATATCACTCAAATTGGAGTGAACATATGAGATGGTAGCACTCCTATTATTTTGAACACAGCTGTACATATACGCAACATTCCTTCTTCCTGCTTAACATCAATATGAGATGCTCATTAGAAAAAATTAAAAATACCAATATGTTTAGTTTTTGACAAAAATGTTGCAATTATTTTTGTTTAGTAATTTTCAACACTGCAATTGGATCTTGTCATTGGTCATACAAACATATTCATATTGTGTACATATTATAAATGCCGGTGGTACGCAATCATTACGAAAAACACAACAAAGAGGAAATGGAAAAACATTCCTTCGCAGAGCATTGAACATGTGATCAAAGGGGTCATAAGCACCGTAAGGCAGGGAACCACCAACCAACAACAAAAGCGTACAATAAAAAAGTGTTCTTGTAGATTTGAACTAAGATACCACCCGACTATAACTTCATGCACGCTGTAGCAGGCAGAGGCAATAAAATAAGTCAGCACATAGTGGCAAATTCAAAAATAAACAATGCGAATTGTGCTGTACCTCGCAATACAGTGTAGTCGTTTAGCGCTACAAAAACAAAGAAAACACAAATTGAGTAGTAGACTTTAAATTGTGAGTGGCTGGTGACGAAACGGGGAAACTGTTGAAAAATAGAAGAGGCCATAGAACATGTTAACAGAGTTATTAGATAAAAACAAAACTCACCTCGACCAAATCGTACTGCTTGCCTTTATAGGCTTTTGAACGGAAACGGTTCAAAAACTACAAAACAGCAACAACAACCAATGGATTCCGTTTGCAGCGTACGGCCAAATAACCAATTCTTATTGGAGTAATACTAAAGCGCGTCGAAGTTAACTCTGCTGAGTGTATATCGTCACGACAACTACAATAACAACAACAAACCAGCTGTATGCTTAGAGTATTTTTAATCCATCAATCTAGTAAAATATGTTTTTTTGTCTAATCTTGTTTTCTTTGCGTACTGACTTTATTTTATCACTTCACTTGTGAGATGAATTTAGTTATTTATTCAAGCATAAAATAAACTGTTCAAAAATAAACTCCATTAAAAATTGTTTATTCCTTTCTTTCGCAAAATATTGATTTTTGTTTGGTTTCTGTGGTTGTTTTTTTTTTGTTCACACAACTCTTGCGTTTCGCTTTTTTTGGTTGATTTCAAAAACACTTAGTTTTACTAGGGAATTACAGCAATTATCACTTAATTTTTGACGTTCTTAACATTCTAATAATATATAATGCATTGTACGATAGCAACTGCAAATCTGCCAGAAAGGGAAGAGCGCATAACTTTGCAAATTTAACACATTTCGTTTTTTATCTTATTATTAAGAAAATTTTCGGAAATACTCATTATCAATAAGAAGAGTACCGACTACCATCGATATTAAATCGATAATTTATATATATCGATATAAGAAAGAAATTAAAAATTTTTATCGATACAATAGAAACGAAAAATTAATAAATTTATACGTTACGTTCATACGAATTGTCGCTATGCGACAATGTGTGAAACGATTTATCGTCCAGCATCAAGTTGGCTTGATAAGTCGTTTGGATATACAGATTGGTTTGAAAATTTTGGATATTAATAAGGGGTTCAGATAAGTAAACTACTCGTTTTCACTTTATTTTGCACTGCAAACGACTTGTGGGTGGGTTTGGCCATGACATAATTACCAGGTATTGTACCGTAGACAGTTGAGTAAAATTTTTTCTGGGGAAGTGCACTATCTGTCAGCGAGTTTTGGTTGTGTGTGTGTGTTATTGTTAAGAACCAGAAGACACCCAAACGATGACTAGTAACATACGCAAAATCAGAATTGTACTAATCACTGATTTTGACTGTAAGTGCACTCAATATTTTGTTGTTGGGCAACTGCCACTACCTGTAAATGCATATATCTTGGCAGTAAATGGAGATAAGGCAAAGTGGACGATATCAATTACCCCAAAGCCATGTAAACCCGATCAGATAAAGAAAATAGGGAAGTTAGGAACTGCAACTTTAAAAACTTACAGTTTTTACACTTTTTAATAACTTCGAAGTACACGAAAAAGCATTTAAACTGTATTGCAATTTTATCACTTAAAAAATATTGTATATTTTTTAAAAATTTTAAATACAAACATGTGCAATTTTGTAAATATGTAAGTATTTTCATGTAAGGGTTCCATATTTTAAGTAAAATACTCTGAAAAAAAATTTTCATGAAAATATGGCAACATTTGCAGAGAGAAATGTGCTGAGAGAAGAGAACATTGAGAGCGACGCTGTCAAAATAGAATAAATTATAATTTCTTGCCGTCAACGCTACCGTCAGGGGCTGGGCCTCGCTGCGCTAGACTCTGACTCTAGCCGTGGCGTTTTTTTTCTTTCCTATCAGCGTTGCTGTTTTGGGCTTCTTCTACCAAAATTGGTAGGATTTACTTTAAATTTTAAGGGTTTGGTTGGATGGACGGCCTATTTCGAATTTGGTAGACTTTTAGCGAAATTGCATTCCATACCCACCGCCATAGGATACATTGTATATTGTAAACAGCTGAGTACACTTTGAGGTATTGTAAACAGCTGAGTACACTTTTTTTTCGCGAAGTGCATAAGCTGTCAACGAGTTTTGGCTATGTGTGTATATATATTATAGTTAAGATCCATACACACAGCAACGAAAAATGACGCGAACTAGAAACATACTCAAAATCAGAGTTCCGCTAATCACTGATTTTGGCAGATAGTGCACTCAATATTTTGTTGTTCGGTAACTGCCACTACCTTTATATTAATATGTTGGATTCGACCCCCGTCCATCTGTTGCAATCACGCTACAGCCTTCAAAAACTGAGATATTTAGCTAAAATTTGGGACAGTGAGTGGTGTTAATATCCCCAATTTACGCGTGGAGTATGGTCTAGATCGGATTGTATCTTAAGTTATCAAATAGTTCGATTCCTAGATTTAAGAACTAAGGCCCATAAAAATCTAGTTTATTGTACGATTTCTCTTAAATTTGACACAGTGAGATGTGTTTTGCTCTTTGACATCTTTGCAAATATGGTTTACATCGTTCATTTTTGGGGGTTTCCCCAACATAGAAAGAACTCCAGGTTAGAGGACTCTCTTCAATAACTGGCCTATTTATTACCCGATTTTACTGAAATTTGGTGCAGTGAGCTATGTTAAACCACTACATATCCTCCCCTAATATCGTGCAGATAAGATCATATGTGGATATTGCTGCCTCAGGCCCGAAGGCCCCCCCCTGGCTACGACCCTTATACATGGGTAGGTCGTACTTGTATTGAATATACCGCGGAGACGTGTTTACGATGTAAGCACTACACCAACACAAGTTTGACACCCTTCAAACTAGCTAGTCTCTTCCACCGCATATGACTTATTGTCTTTTACTACTTATTTGTCGAATTTTTATTTTCTAGTTTTTCCATTTGTTGTTGAATTTATTTTCAGCTTCCTTGGCTTCATCAAGTGTTTTTGTTGTTTTGCTTTTCTATTCGAAATGAAAAGAAAACAAAAAACACCAATTGGCAGGATTCACTGAATATTGATTGGTGAATCCTGACCAATTGGTCTAAGCTGGAAATAAATCCAAAGACAAATAATAATATGAAAAATTATGAACTTATGAACATTGTCTTAACATCTATGATTCTTAGTTTTTTTTCATCATCACTACTGTAGTACAGGGTACTTTAACTTAGTGCATTTGTTTGTAACACCCAAAAGGAAGAGAGATAAACCCATTGATAAGTATACCGATCGACTTGGAATCACTTTCTGATTCGATATAACTATGTCCGTCTGCCTGTCCGTCTGTCCAGATTAATTTGTGTACAAACTACAGGTCGCAATTTTCATCCGATCGTCTTTGTCGTCAAATTTTGTATGGGCATGTTTTTCGGCCTAAAGACGAAGCCTGTTAAAATTGGAAAAAATCGGTTCAGATTTGGATATAGCTTCCATATATATGTTCGTCCGAATTGCAGTAATCTTCTTTTGATATATAAAAATAAATTTGTGTTTGTTTGTATGTTTGTGTGTTCCTTATAGACTCAGAAACGGCTGAACCGATTTTCTTGAAATTTTCACAGATGGTGCATAATGACCCCGTGGTGAAAATAGGATACTACATTTTTTGATATCTGAAGGGGGGGCTGACCCTCCCCCTTACCCTTATTTTCAGAAACGCCAGATCTTGTGTGCTCTCATATAGTTCCCTAAAAATAAAAATTTGGTATACAAATTTCGGATAGGGTACCTAGGGGGGCTGCCCCACCCTAAAACCTACCAAACATATATTTAGACGAATCACGACAATATGGGACTCAAATGAAAGGTAGTTAGGATAAGTTAACGTATCTCATATCCAAGTCGGACCAAGTGCTAGGGGGACCACCCCAAGCCCCAAAACACCCCTAAATCGGACATATTTACCGACCATGGCAATATGGGACTCAAATGAAAGGTATTTGCGAGTAGAATACGAATCTGATATCCAAATGTGGGACCACGTTTCTGGGGTCCACCCCTTCCCCAAAACACCACCCAAACTGGACTTATTTACTGACCATGGGAATATGGGGCTTAAATAAAAGGTATTTGAATGTAGAATACGAATCTGATATCCAAGTATGGGACCGAGTGTTTGGGGGGCCGCCTCTCACCAAAAACATCCCCCAAAAGGGACAAATTTACGACAATTGCAATATGGGGCTCAAATAAAAGGTCTTTGGGAGTAAAGCACGACTTTGATATCAATATTCGGGAAAAGTGTCTATGGGGCCCCGCCACCCCCACAACACCACCCAAATAGTAAGTAGTTTCTGACTATTGCAATATGAGGCTCAAATAAGAGGGGTTTTAAAGTGGAACATGAATCCGATATATTGGGTTGCCCAAAAAGTAAAAAGAAAGTACATACATTTTTAATAAAACTTAGAATGAACTTTAATCAAATATACTTTTTTACACTTTTTTTCTAAAGCAAGCTAAAAGTAACAGCTGATAACTGACAGAAGAAAGAATGCAATTACAGAGTCACAAGCTGTGAAAAAATTTGTCAACGCCGTCTATATGAAAAATCCGAAATTACTTTTTGGGAAACCCAATATTTTTTCAAGGCCAACTCACTAAGTGGCCGCCCATCCCCCAAAACACCCCCCAAGCCGGTCATGTTTGCCGACTATGGAAATATGGGGCTCAAATTAAAGGTATGTGGGAGTAGACCACGTATCTTATATCAACATTAGGGGGCAAACTCTCTAGCGGACGTCCCACCACCATAACAACCCCCAAATAGAAGTATTTTTCACCAAGACAATTTGGGTCTTAAAGAGAGTGGAACTAAATATTCATAGTTTTTAGGGCCAATACCCCAAACCGGACATATTTGCTGACTTTTGCAATAAGGAGTTTAAATGAGATTAGAAAACGAATTTGATATCCAATTTTGAGACCAATGGCAAAATGGAGTTCAAATAAATAAAATATAGATATATGAGAATGCTGATATATTATCCGGACATAGTGCTTGGGGGGCCAACCCAATCCCCAAAACACCCCTAAATCGGTCATATTTACCGACGATGTCAATATGGAGCTTAAATGAATGGTATTGGGGGGTAGAACAAGAATTGATACCCATTTTCGGGACCAATTTTCTGGGTGTCTACCCCTTTCCCAAAATTGCCCGTAAATAGCAACTTTATAAGACCATAATGGATAAAGCTTCCATATATATGTTCGTCCGATTTGCAGTAATACATCAATAAAATGGTCATTTGTTAACCGATTCTCTCGCAATTTGAGAGGAAGGAGTTTTTTATGACTCTCGATATTAAAAATAAATATTATAGAAATCGGTTCAGATTTGGATATAGCTTCCATATATATATTCGTCCGATTTGCAGTAATACAGCAATAAAATGGTAATTTTTAACCGATTCTCTCGAAATTTGGCAGGAAGGATTTTTTTATGATATTACTAGTGAATTTGTCATTGACCGGCTTTCGCGTCCAATTGATTCCGGTACTTAGGTGGACACATAATATCAGACATGAGCCAACTTAGGGGAGTGGCATTGAAAACAATGAAGGATTTTGTAAGTAGCACGGAATTCCAAACTTAAAATTTTCTTTTTAGAGGTTACTTTATAGTTTTTAGAGCGCACAACAAGCCGATCACTGGCTTAGGTGTATGTCCATAGTGGCATGGGGCGGATTAACATCTGCGCCCTCTTTTTAACCAAACTAGTAAATTTCATAGAAATCGTTTCAGATCTAGATATAGCTCTCATATATATATATATATATATATATATATATATATATATATATATCGCCCGATTTTCACTCGTAGACCCACTGCAACCGCATTTTCTTACCAATCTTCCCAAAATTTTGTACAACGCTTTTCTCGACGAATTCCACAATATCCATAAAATTTGGTCGAAATCGGTTCAGATTTAGATATAGCTTCCATGTATTTGTTCGTCAGATTTTGGATAATTTGTTGTCATTTGTCAACCGTAGTTATTACATTTTGAGCATATTTGCTTTGCTCGAAATTTGCTACAGGAATTTTAATAATCTATCTGGAAACATCCGCCGAGGTCCATCAAAATTGGTTCAGAATTAGATGTAGCACCCCCTTTGGTGTTTATAGGGTAGGTGTAGGGTATTATAAAGTCGGCACCGCCCGACTTTTGCCTTTCCTTACTTGTTTCATAATATTTATGATTTTTCAATAATATAATAAAACTTTTCATAATATTTATGAATAAAAGGTTATGAAACCCGAGCATTGTATTTATGACAAAATGTCTCTGTTGTTGTGGTTATGAAACCCGATCATTACATTTATGATGAAGATTTCTCTGTTGTTTAGAAGTATCGCCTGTTCCTTAATGGAATGGTCATGGGAAATTTAGTAGTTTTGTAGCCATATTTGTATGTGGAGGTGGCGCTCCTCGTAAAGCTCTTTTAGGTGTGCAAGCAAGTTCCGGTCCATACGACATAACGCCGCTGGAATATGATGGGCATTGGTTATTTAATGCTGCAATAACTCGCCTTGTCATATCGAGCATCATAGGCACTCAGTATTAAAGCAAGAGCCGGTACCAACCGGCCTCTCCTGTGACTCTTCACTTGTTTCCGCTGATTGTTCGCGA
This sequence comes from Stomoxys calcitrans, assembly GCF_963082655.1. Classification (NCBI taxonomy): domain Eukaryota; kingdom Metazoa; phylum Arthropoda; class Insecta; order Diptera; family Muscidae; genus Stomoxys; species Stomoxys calcitrans. Next base: position 169,152,400 of record NC_081552.1, on the reverse strand, counting down.
CTGCAGTGACAGGTACTCCGTATGAAGCATTCCCCTATCCGCCAACTGTAGACGCGGCCGGTATCTTCTCGTGATAACGAAGAATATCACACATATTGGAGCTCAAAGTTGCAGCTTGTGTGGTGCTCATAGCTCTTCCGTGCCGGGATCTCTGTATCGATAGCAAGTCAGATATTCTGGATAGAATTTCAGTGCAAAATTTGGCGATAACAGTTAATAACAAAAGCATATGCAAGGAGGATTTAAAAAGGTGGTCTCACTCTAACAACTGTGAACAGCCGGCCGGGTTTGACGGTATTAAGATGCCAGATTTTTGTTTGCATTCTCTTTGTTGTTATCTTCTTTCTCGCATATTCTCCGCTCATGCAAGCACACGTATACACACACGCATACAAATTTGATTGCGATTGTTGTTTCTTCAGTCGGAATGCATTTCGCCGCCACCGTCTGAACGGGCAGATCAGCCATCGGCATCGTGATTTGCACTATAAAGACCTAAAAGAAAACACAACAATTATTGCACAGTTTGTTAACATATTAATAAAATAAAATAATATCGTTGCAGGCGCAAGATTTAGCCAATTCACTTCCTCATTTAAATCGTCACCAAGTTCAAACGTTTTTCAATGCCACAATATTTTCGAGGCCTATAGGTTTAAGGTAATATACTCAACAGGTTAAAGAATATTTTTAAAAGCAATGAAACTCAACTAATAAGAGCAGTCCTTGACTAAGGTCAGTTTCAAATCATTATTTTATATGAGCTCTGTAAACTGCCGATGTCATCGCGAAGCGTCAAAATATTTTTATTCTTTTTGACAAATAGCCAATTTTTTTGATTGTTATTTTTCCATATTGGCCAATGTTCTTTCTCCATTGATAATGCATGAACCCATTCGTTGAAGATAAAGCGAATAGTGGGTGAAGACTGACAACCTTAACCAGGTCGTTGAGCAAAGAATCGCCTCAGAAACATACCAATATGTGTTATGTAAATTTGTTTCTTATGAATGTGTTGTTGACTGTGTCATTAACTGCCTTCCAAAACCAAGAGATGCCAAAAATAAAAATGAATTATTGATTATTTTAAGATTAATAATAGCACTTAAGTGTGAGCTTGAGGTGACAATTTATTTTTAAAAATTCTTAACATTCTCAGTTCAATTTATTAACTGTTGAGATTCAGAGTAACCTAACTAGAACTAATTCAATTATATGGTAGAACTTTAAAATAGTTTACAGATCAAAAATAAACCAAACAAAAACATGGAAAGTTCGGCTGGGCGGAATTTTGGGTACCCGCACTATTGATAAAGCTAAAACGTGCGCAAACTTACTCGATTTATTTTGAAGAAATCAAATAGCACAGTGATTAAAGCATCTAGTCTCTTAAGAAATAATTGGTGTGGTTTTATTTTGGTCAGACATTAAAGGGAGAAAGATAAACCATCGATTCTTTTAAGAGACACCAAGTACAAAGATTAAAAATAAACGAAGAAAATTAAGAGAAGAGAGCATTTCAAAAGTAACTGTGTATGATCAACGAATATGATTTAGCTTTTTTCAATCGATTATGTAATTTTTTTTTGATTTTAAACTTCAAATTAGTTTTGCAAAACACTTTTTAACTTGCTTGTTAGCTTCTTTTTGTTAATTTACTTGTGTTTTTCTACAGTTTGTGTTCCCCAATTCCTGTTTCTTCTCTTTTAGGCAACTCTTAAGAATGAAACCAAAGGGAAACATCAAATTTCTAGTCGTTGTTTGTGGTTGCCATTTTTTTGAGAGAGGAATAATTCATTTAAGGCCGGTACTGTATTCGGTTTTCGCGTTGAAACTCCATATAAAAAAACAAACGGAAAAATTTGCCGAAATGTGTTCGTTTCGTCATAACTTGTTTTTTCATCTAGGGAAAATTTACATTTCGGGACGCCCATTGAGATCAAAACCACAGTCGCTGTGCAACAAGTCATTTTGTTATGCAAAATAAACGCAGTCGCCAAACTTCTAATTGTAACTGAGTGCTTGTTAGTATTAGTGATGTTGCCCACATGTTTTTACTCTGAGTGGACAAAAATAAAGTGTTTTTGGAGGCATAAATAAGAAAGTTTTTTTTTTAAATATAAATAAATATACTCGTAAGAAAAATAAATATTTCTTCCACAACAAGCAACTCAATCAATCTGTACGAAATAAAACGGTTTGTGAAAGAATGTGTTGTGCTTTTGGTCTGCAATTACAACAACATTATTTGGATAGAAGTGAAGTCGTTGACAACGGCTTTTGGAAAGTGGCGCTTATTTAAATGATAACATTGAAAACACTTCAAAATCTAATTATTGTTATAAATAAAAGCTGAATTTGTCTCTTTTTTATATTGTTTGTGTTTCGTTATTTATTAATTACGAAGGGGTGGGTTTTGGTTGAAATTACAACAACATACATAAATTTCAGTACGACCCAAACACTCAAATTTGTGTGTATACATGGACGTTAGCAGCTGATAAATTGTTTAATGCCATATTAATTTGTATAAGTAAATGGCAACATTTTGGTCAAAGAAACCCAAACAAATCAACCTTGTCAAACCACCGAAAGAAGGATTTTCGGAAATTTTTCCACAAAAAAGAACGTACAATAGTAGCAGCCTTTACATAGAAAAAAACTGATCTCAATTTAACCATCGACTTATAAAAATCTGGTGTTAATTGGGTGTTAATTGTTTTTTTTTTTGTTATGGAAAATCGATATTTTTTGTATCACGGCAAGTGGTTGGAAAACAAGGCATATCTTGAACATATTTTTAATTGTTCGAATTAAATTGTTTTTTAGTTATTGTCAATTTCTGCGTTCTGTTATGTCCTCTTTAACACATGTGCAATGCAAAGAAGTGCAAATGAGCCATATAATGGATTCAACAAACTTCTTTTCTTATCTATTTCTGTGTAATGTACATACAGACATATATCTTATATATAAAAATCAATTTGTGTTTGTTTGTAGGTTTGTTTGTTTGTAAATATGTTTGTGTGTTCCTTTTTGACTCAGAAACGGCTGAACCGATTTTCTTGAAATTTTTACAGATGGTGCATAATGAGACCGTGGTGAAAATAGGGTACTACATTTTTTGATATCTGAAGGGGGGGGGGGGGGGGGGGGGACCCTTCCCCTTACCCTAATTCTCAGAAACGCCAGATCTCGGAGATGGGTGGTGCGATTTAAGCGAAATTTTGTGTGCTCTCATATAGTACCCTAAAAATAAAAATTTTGTGTCCAAATTTCGGATGGGGTACCTAGGGGGCCGCCCCACCCTAAAACCTACCAAACATATATTTACACCAATCACGACAATATGGGACTCAAATGAAAGGTATTTAGGATAAGAAAACGTATCTGATATCCATTTGTCGAACCAAGTGCTAGGGGGACCACCCCATCCCCCAAAACACCCCTAAATCGGACATATTTACCGACCATGGCAATATGAGACTCAAATGAAAGGTATTTGCGAGTAGAATACGAAACTGATATCCAAATATGAGACCAAGTGTTTGGGGAACCGCCTCTCCCCAAAAAGCTCCCACAAAGGGGACACATTTACGACCATGGCCACATGGGGCTCAAATGAAAGGTATTTGGGAGTAAACCACAAATCTGATATCAATATTCGCGAAAAGTGTCTATGTTGCCACCCCACACCCACAACACCAGCCAACCCCCAAAACACCCCTAAATCGGACATATACCGATCATGGCAATATGGGACTCATGTAGAATACGAATATGATATCCAAATGTGGGATCACGTTTCTGGGGGGGTGGACCCCTACCCCAAAACATCCCCCAAACAGGACTTATTTACTGACCATGGGAATATGGGTCTTAACTAAAAGGTATTTGAATGTAGAATTAGAATCTGATATCCAAATATGGGACCGAGTGTTTGGGGGCAGCCTCTTCCCAAAAACCTCCCCCAAAGGAAAAAATTTACGACCATAGCAATATGGGGCTCAGATGAAAGGTCTTTGGGAGTAAAGCACGAATCTGATATCAATGTTTGGGAAAAATGTCTATTGGGCCACATCACCCCCACAACACCACCCAAATAGGAATTATTTGCTGACTTTTGCAATATGGAGCTCAAATATAAGGGTTTTTAAAGTGGAACACGAATCCGATATATATTTTCAAGGCCAACTCACTGAGTGGCCGCCCATCCCCCAAAACACCCCCCAAGCCGGTCATGTTTGCCGACTATGGAAATATGGGGCTCAAATTAAAGGTATGTGGGAGTAGACCACGTATCTGATATCAACATTAGGGGCCAACTGTCTAGCGGACGTCGCACCACCATAACAACCCCCAAATTGTCACCAAGACAATTTGGGTCTTCAAGAGAGAGGAACTAAATATTCTTAGTTTTCAGGGCCAATACCCCAAACCGGACATATTTGCTGACGTTTGCAATAAGGAGTTTAAATGAGATTAGAAAACGAATTTGATATCCAATTTTGAGGGCAATGGCAATATGGGGTTTAAATAAATGATATATAGATATATGAGAATAGAGCACGTTGCTGATATATTTTCCGGGCTTAGTTTTTGGGGGACCACCCCACCCCCCAAAACATACCTAAATCGGGCATATTTACCGAACATGTCAATGTGGAGCTTAAATGAAAGGTATTGGGGGGTAGAGCAAGAATTGAAACCCATATTCGGGACCAATTTTCTGGGGGTCTTCCCCTTTCCCAAAATACCCCACAAAAAGCAATTTTTTAGTGACCATCGCAATATGGGGCTCAAATAAAGGTATTTGGAAGTAGAATACGAATTTGATATCCAAATGTAGGACCATGTATTTGGGGCATCACCCCTTTCATAAAACACCACCAAAGAGAAAAAATTTTCGACCATGCCAATATGTGGCTCAAATGAAAGGTATTTGAGATTAGAAAACGAATTTGATAACCAATTTTGGGACCATGCGTTTGGGTGACGCCTCATCCTGTAAAATCCCCTTAAAACCAATGGCAACATGGGGTTTAAATAAATTGTATTTGAGAAAAGCGCACGATGCTGATATTTTTTCAGGGCCAAGTATCTGGGGGACCACCTCTCCCCCGAAAACACCACTCAATCAGACATCATGAGAATATCGGGCTGAAATGAAGTATTTTGAGAATGGAGTACACCTTACATCCAAACTTAAATTCGTAGACCAATAAAGATCTTATGGGATTCAGATAAAGGCAACTCTTTGTCAAGTTAGCATGGTATTTCACTAAAAGAATTGTCGAAGATAAATATTCCAAGGAAAATAATAAATCAAATCAACTCTTTTACATATATTTTTTCTCCATATTCCTAACATTAAAAAACAAAAACAAAATTCTAAGTTTGGTTAAGCACTTTCACTCTAGAGCGATTTAAATATGATAACAATTAAATATAAGCACCACAATGTTTGCGTTCAGTAATTAAAAATAAACAAAAGAGTTATATAAACACAAAATAAAAACATATTAACACAATCCTAATATTTGGTAGGATAGCCACCTTGTTTTTAGACTGCACTTAGTCTATTTGGCATGGAGTTTACCAACTTCTCTGTTTCCTCAGATGTTATTTTTGCCTATTCTGACTGCATGACACTTCGTAACATCTCCATGCTGGTTATAATGTGCTGGCGAGTTTTTTTCTCCAATAGATTCCAAAGATGCTCAATGGGGTTGTGATCTGGTGATTGGGGTGGTGTTTTAAGCTGCTTTGGAGTGTTATATAGAAGTCAAAGCCTAACAACCTGCGATGTATGCTTTGGGTCGTTATCTTGTTGGAACCAAAATGTCGTTGCTAACCCTAGTTTAGCAGCACTTGGTTTTAATTTTTTTTTTTCAAAATATTGAGATAACCCCATTTATTCATTTTGGACTCAATAAATTATAATTGACCCACTCCACTAGCAGCCATACACTCCCACACCATAACTCCACCACCACCGTGCTTCACCGTTCCAACTAAATTTTGTTTTTCCAGCTCAGTCCCGGACTTGCGCCACACTATTTGTTGGCCTTTAATGCCAAAAATACCGAATTTGCTCTCGTCGGAAAAAATAATTTGTTTCCAGAATTCAGGAGGCTTATTGATGAAAGTATTAGCGAATGCAATCCGCTTTTGTCTGTTTATGACTGAAATATACGACTTTCATTGAGCAACTCTTCCATGAAATCCAGCTCTATGTAATATTTTTCTGGCACTTTCGGCACAGATGTTTTTTTTAAACATCAACAATTTTGGTTGATGTTATACGAGGGTTGTTGCTTGCCATATTAATCACTTTGCGCTCTTCTCTAACGGATATTTTTTTTGGATGCCCAGGCCGAGGCTTTGAAATTGTAATGCCGGTTTCATTGTAATTATTACGCGCTGGGCAGAAAAATACGTTCTTCCAACTGTTCCATCAATATTTCTAAAGCTTTGTCCTTCTTTCCACAATTTAATAATTATTTTTTTTTCAGATATGCATATTTCCTTTCCTCTATTTTCCATGTTTCGAAATTTATTAATTTTTTAAAAAAGAACAAGCATCATAAAAAGTAACGGCACTTTCGAAGTAAACAAAGTGAACGCAGTCTTTTTGGTTGTCATAATTTCTTCTTATGAGACAAAAGTACCGTTAGAACAAAAAAGAAAAAGCAAAATTGTATTTTTGTTTTGTTTTCTAATTTAAGAAATATAAAGAAACAACATATACAACAAAACTTAACTTTGTTTATATTTTTTTTATGTTGTTTTTATACCCTCCACCATAGGATGGGGGGTATACTAATTTCGTCATTCTGTTTGTAACTACTCGAAATATTCGTCTAAGACTCCATAAATTATATATATTCTTGATCGTTGCGACATTTTATGTCGATCTAGCCATGTCCGTCCGTCCGTCTGTCAGTCGAAAGCACGCTAACTTCCGAAGTAGTTAAGCTAGCTGCTTGAAATTTTGCTCAAATACTTTTTATTAGTGTAGGTCGGGCCATATCGGTCAATGTTTTGTTATAGCTGCCATATAAACCGATCTTGGGTCTTGACTTCTTGCGCCTCTAGAGTGCGGAATTCTTATCCGATTGGGATGAAAGTTTGCACGAAGTATTTTGGTATGATATCCAACAACTGTGTCAAGTATGGTTCAAATCGGTGCATAACCTGATATAGCTGTCATATAAACGGATCTGGGGACTTGATTTCTTGAGCTTCTAGAGGGCGCAATACCTATCAGATTTCGCTGAAATTTTGCATGACGTATTTTTATGACTTTAAACAACTGTGCTAAATAAGGTTTAAATCGGTTCATAACCTGATATATCTGCCATATAAACCGATCAGGGATCTTGACTTCTTGAGCCTCTAGAGGTCGCAATTATTATCCGATTTGCCTGAAATTTTGTGCGACGGATCCTCTCATGACCATCAACATACGTATTTATTATGGTTTGAATCGGTTTATAGCCTGATACAGCTCCCATATAAATCGATCTCTCTATTGTACTTCTTGAGCCCCCAAAGAGCGCAATTCTTATTCGAATTGGCAGACATTTTACACAGGTCTCCAACATATAATTTAATTGTGGTTCGAACCGGACTATATCTTGATATCGCTCTAATAGCAGAGCAAATCTTTTCTTTTATCCTTTTTTGCCTAAGAAGGGATGCCGGGAAAATAACTCGACAAATGCGATCCATGGTGGAGGGTATATTAGATTCGGCCCGGTCGAACTTAGCACGTTAGTGCTAAGTTGTCTACAAATTGTTTTTATACCCTCCACCATAGGATGGGGGTATACTAATATCGTCATTCTGTTTGTAACACCGCGAAATATGCGTCTGAGACCCCTTAAAGAATAAATATTCTTGATCGTCATGTCATTTTAAGTCAATCTAGCCATGTCCGTCCGTCTGTCCGTCCATCCATCCATCCGTCCTGCGCCCTCTAGAGGCTCAAGAAGTCAAAATCCCAGATCGGCTTATATGACAGCTATACCAGATTATGAACCGATTTGAATCATACTTAACACAGTTATTGGAGATCGGTTTCTATGACAGCTATACCATATTATGAACCGATTTGATTCAAGAAGTCAAGACCCAAGATCGGTTTATATGGCCGATATATCGAAACATGGACTGATATGGCCCATTTACAATCCCAACCGACCTACACTAATAAGAAGTATTTGTGTAAAATTTCAAGCGGCTAGCTTTACTCCTTCGATAGTTAGCGTCCTTTCGACAGACAGAAGGGCGGACGGACATGGCTAGATCGACATAAAATTTCACGACGATCAAGAATATATGTAATTTATGGGGTCTCTGACGAATATTTCGAGTAGTTACAAACAGAATGACGAAAGTACAATAGTATACACCCATCCTATGGTGGAGGGTTTAAAAACTAAAAAATAATCAAAGCAGAAAAAGGCATTTTGAATGTTGAGGTTATGAAATTTTACATAGAAATCGCAGCTGCCTTATTTTCAAATCGAGTGGATTGTTTTTCCTTTAAAATATAATGTCTTTTTATTACGTTGCAGCAAACTTTGGAATAAAGTTTTCTCGATGTGTGTTCCACGTCTTAATAACTTGTCTAAAAAGTGGTTTCTAATTAGTTTTATCAAATGGGGTACATCGACAAACACAACGAATTTTAGATCCAACTTAACTTGATTCACGAACCAGGGCTGATCTGAAAATTAAATTTATTATTATTATACCGCATTTTATCGTGAAACGTTTCACTTTATTTAAATAATTTAATACTAAAAATCTAAATCTCTCAAAATGGCCGGTAAGAGTTTTTCATATTTTATATATTTTTTTTCATTAATATTTCTTTTTTTGATTTTTTCGGTATTAATAAAAACATCAAATTTAAATTCAATAAGTTTTTCATCTTCGCATGACATTATGCATTTTGACACAAGCTAGACAAAATACGTGCAAAAAAAAAGAATTTCCTCTTTCTAGTGTTGAGTTATGCCAACAAATTCTAGGTGACAAAATTCAACTCGGAAATTACAATAGATTTTTAAAATCACAAGAAAAACTTGAAGGGGATAAGAATATTTAAAATATTAATTCATCCTTAACATATGTAGCATTATGTTTATGTCAATAAAAACAAGTAAAAAGGCGTTAAGTTCGGCCGGGCCGAACTTTGGATACCCACCACCCTGGGTATATATGTAAACCACCTTTCATCAAAATTCGGTGAAAATTTCATACCTTATGTCCCAATTCAGTTTCATCAAAATATGTTCCGATTTGGACCAAATACTAATAAGTACACTAGCTATATCTAAAAATAAATCGATCTGAACTATATACGACACGGATGTCGAAATGCCTAATATAAGTCACTGTGTCAAATTTCAGTGAAATCGGATTATAAATTCGCCTTTTATGGGGCCAAGACTTTAAATAGAGATATCGGTCTACATGGCAGCTATATCCAAATCTGGACCGATTTGGGCCAAGTTGCATAAAAATGTCGAAGAGCCTAACACAAAGCACTGTCCTAAATTTTGGCGAAATCGGACAATAAATGCCTCTTTTATGGGCCCAAAACCTTAAATCGAGAGATCGGTCTATATGGCAGCTATATTCAAATCTGGACTGATCTGGGCAAAATTGAAGAAGGACGTCGAAGAGCCTAGCCAAACTCACTGTCTCAAATTTCAGCGACATCGGACAATAAATGCGTCTTTTATGGCCCCAAAACCTAAAACCTAGATATCGGTCTATATGGCAGCTATATCCAAATCTGGACCGATCTGTGCGATATTGCAGAAGTATGTCAAGGGGCTTAACTTAACACACTGTCCCAAATTTCTGCGACATCGGATAATAAATGAGAATTTTATGGGCCCAAAACCATAAATCAAGAAATCGGTCCATATGGCAGCTATATCCAAATCTGAACCGATATGGACCAAATTGAAGAATATGTCGAAGGGCCTAACACAACTCACTGTCCCAAATTTCAGCAAAATCGGACAATAAATGTGGCTTTTATGGGCCTAACACCATAAATCGGAGGATCGATCTATATGGCAGCTAAATCCAAATCTGAACCGATCTGAGCCAAATTAACGAAGGATGTCGATGGGCCTTACACAATTCACTGTCCCGAATTTCATCAAAATCGGATAATAAATGTGGCTTTTGTGGGCCTAAGACCCTAAACCGGAGGATCGGTCTATATGGCAGCTATATCCAAATCTGAACCGATCTGGGCCAATTTAACGAAGGATTTCGAAGGGCCTAACACAACTCACTGTCCCAAATTTCAGCGAAATCGGATAATAAATGTGGCTTTTATGGGCCTTAGACCTTAAATCGGAGGATCGGTCTATATGGCAGCTATATCCAAATCTGTACCGATCTGAGCCAAATTGACGAAGGATGTCGAAGAGCCTAACACAACTCACTGTCCCAAATTTCAGCAAAATCGGTTAATAAATGTGGCTTTTATGGACCTAAGACCCTAAATCGGCGGATCGGTCTATATGGGGGCTATATCAAGATATAGTCCGATATAGCCCATCTTCGAACTTAACCTGCTTATGGACAAAAAAAGAATCTGTGCAAAGTTTCAGCTCAATATCTCTATTTTTAAAGACTGTAGCGTGATTTCAACAGACAGACCGACAGATGGACGGACATGTCTAGATCGCCTTAGATTTTTACGCTGATCAAGAATATATATTTTATAGGGTCGGAAATGGATATTTCGATGTGTTGCAAACGGAATGACAAAATGAATATACCCCCATCCTTCGGTGGTGGGTATAAAAAACAAATAAATAAATAAATCTATAATTGCGATTGGAAAGTTCTCTTAGTATGAATAAGAATATATGTATATTGCTGTTTTTCATTTTCCTGTTTTTTTACAAAGAAAACATTTATACAACTGTCCAATAAAATAAACACATTAATCAAAGCAGAAAAAGGCATTTAAAATTTTTACCTAGAAATCGCAGCAGCCTTATTTTCAAACAGAGTGGTTTTCATTTAAGGATGTGGATTTCTTTTCCTTAAAAATGCAATGTCCGTTTATTAAGTTGCAGCAAACTTTAATCCATTTCTATTTTTGTATTGAATTACGGGACTCACATCTTTGCGTTTCAAATGCAAAGAAACCTTGATTTTAGTATTCATTTCTTTGTTTTAAGGTTAATATCTACACTACATCTTTTATGCTAGGATGCTATCATTTATAAGTTGCACAGGATAAAATCTTTAAGTTTGAGTAAAGTAAAATTGTAAATTGCATGCGTTCGGTGTATACAGAAGGCCAGATCCGCAAAAGAATTTCCTTGAAGCGTCCAGTGGAATTCTGAAGATATCTCCCAAGCAATTTGCCTTCACGCAGCGGGGAAAAGGTCGTAAAATCGTTTGTAAAAAAAAAGAATTTTCTCTACAATCCCTTTCTGCTCTACAAAGATGGAGTCGGAAAGTTCCGATTAACGACGTCATCATTACAGCATCCATCGACCTCATGAAGTACAACACTGACTTGACACATGAAGATAAACCATGTGTTATTGACTACGATGAGATGAAAGTTACTGAAACTTACGAGTATGATGCTACAGGCGACGACATCGGAAACCCTGCTTGCTATGTCCAACTGGAAGCAACCAGTATTTTGACGATTACGATTGTAAAATGACCAAAACTATTTTATACGCTATAATCCAAGAACTTGGGCCCACGATATATCGTGGGAATAGCAAATACATATGTAGTTCCTTGTGGGAACAATTTGGCGTTACTACAGGTATTTTTTTTTTAATAAGTTTAGAATAAATATTTCTATATTATTTCTTAAATAACTTTAATTTTCAGATCAGCCCTGGTTCGTCAATCCATTTAAGTTGGATCTTAAAGTTTTAGTGTTAGTCGATGCACCCCATTTGATAAAACTAACAAGTAAATAGGCGTTAAGTTCGGCCGGATCGAATCCTGGCGAGACCATGCTGGCAACGTTTGTGAGATACTATGCCATGTAAAACTTCTCTTCAAAAAGGTTTTGCACTGCGGCACGCCGTTCGGACTCGGCTATAAAAAGGCGGCCCCTTATCATTGAACTTAAACTTGAATCGGACTGCACTCATTGATATGTGAGAAGTTTGCCTCTGTTCCCTAGTGGAATGTTCATGGGCAAAATTTGCAATTTGCAATTAAGACGTGGAGCACACATCGAAAAAACTTTATTCCAAACATTCCATCTATAACTAAGATCCATATGGATACTGCCAATCCCTGGGAAAACATTAAAAAATTAATTAATAATACTCACCACACTCAAAAAAAGTTTACCCAAACTTACAAAATTTTGTTTTTAATTTTTAGGATTTTGGTAATAAATTCGAGCCAAAGGTATCCAACTTATAAACAAGGATAGAGTCGTAGCACAAAATACTAAGCGTTTATGTAAACCAAGTACACGGCGTTTTAAAACAAAAATTGCATGAATCCTTAACACAAAGAAATTAATACTACAATCAAGGTTTTTTGCATTGGAAGCTCGAGGATATGCAGACTTACATTTACGATATTATTCCCTTGATCCAATACAAAAATACAAATGGATTAAATTTTGCTGCAACTTAATAAAAGGACATTGTATTTTTAAGGAAAAGCAATCCACTCGATTTGGAAATAAGGCTGCTGCGATTTCCATGTAAAATTTCATAACCCCAACATTTAAAATGCCCTTTTCTGCTTTGATTAATGAGTTAATTTTATTTTATTGGACATTTGTATATAATTTATCTTTGTAAAATGAAGAGAAATACTAAAAATGGCGACAATCAAACTATGGTGAATGAACTTGCAATTCACTTTCCAATCGTATTTATATATTTGTTTACATAAACATATTGTTATCCCCTTTAAGTTTTTCTATGAATTTAAAAGCCCTTGATATTTCCGAGCAGATTTTAGTCAACACCGTGACTATCTGGCATGAAAACAAAAGAAAAAACAAAAACAATTTTTGGACAACTTAACATTAAACAAGTAAAAGCGTGCTAAGTTCGAATCTTATATACCCTCCACCATGGGTCGCATTTGTCGAGTTCTTATACCGGTATCTCTTCTTAGTCAAGAGGATAAAAAGATTTGCTCTGCTATTAGAGCGATATCAAGATAGGGTCCAGTTTGAACCACAATTAAATTATATGTTGGAGACTTGTGTAAAATGTCAGCCAATTCGAATAAGAATTGCGATCTTGGGGGCTCAAGAAGTAAAATAGAGAGATCGAATAATATGGGAGCTGTATCGGGCTATAGACCGATTCAGACCATAATAAACACGTATGTTGATGGTCAAGAGAGGATCCGTCGTACAAAATTTCAGGCAAATCGGATAATAATTGCGACCTCTAGAGGCTCAAGAAGTCAAGATCCCTGATTGGTTTATATGGCAGCAATATCAGATTATGAACCGATTTGTTGAAAGTTAAAACAAAATACGTCATGCAAAATTTCAGCCAAATCGGATAGGAATTGCGCCCTCTAGAAGCTCAAGAAATCATGTCCCCAGATCTGTTTATATGACAGCTATATCAGGTTATGAACCGATTTGAACCATACATACATAACATCATAACAAAATACTTCGTGCAAAATTCATTCAAATTAGATAAGAATTGCGCATTCTAGAGACTCAAGAAGTTAAGACCCAAGATCGGTTTATATGGCAGCTATATCAGGTTATGAACCGATTTGAACCATACTTGGCACTGTTGTTGGACATCATAACAAAACACGTCGTGCGAAATTTCATTCCAATCGGATAAGAATTACGACCTCTAGAGGCTCAAGAAGTCAAGATCCAAGATCTGTTTATATGACAGCTATATCAGGTTATGAACTGATTTGAACCATACTTGGCACAGTTGTTGGACATCATAACAAAATACTTCGTGCAATTCATTCAAATCGGATAAGAATTGCGCACCCTACAGACTCAAGAAGTCAAGACCCAAGATCGGTTTATATGACAGCTATATCGGGACCGATTTGAACCATACTTGGCACAGTTGTTGGATACCATAACAGAACACGTCGTGCAAAATATCATTCTAATCGGATAAGAATTGCGACCTCTAGAGGCTCAAGAAGTCAAGACCCAAGATCGGTTTATATGGCAGCTATATCAAAACATGGACCGATATGGGCCATTTACAACACCAACCGACCTACAGTAATAAGAAGTATTTGAGCAAAATTTCATATAAACCGATCTTAGGTCTTGACTTCTTGAGCCTCTAGAGTGCGCAATTCTTATCCGATTTGAATGAAATTTTGCACGACGTGTTTTGTTATGATATATAACAACTGTGCCAAGTACGTTTAAAATCGGGCAATAACTCGATATAGCTGCCATATAAACCGATCTTGGTTCTTGACTTCTTTAGCCTCTAGAGTGCGCAATTCTGATTCGATTGGAATGATATTTTGCACGACGTGCTCTGTTATGGTATCCAACAACTGCGCCAAGTATGGTTCAAATCGGTCCATAACCCGATATAGCTGTCATATTAACCGATCTTGGGTCTTGACTTCTTGAGCTTCTAGAGGGTGCAATTCCTATCCGATTTGGCTGAAATTTTACATGACGTATTTTATTTTTACTTTCAACAACTGTGTCAAATAAGGTTCAAATCGGTTCATAACCTGATATACCTGCCATATAAACCGATCTGGGATATTGACTTCTTGAGCCTCTAGAGGTCGCAATTATTATCCGATTTGCCTGAAATTTTGTACGTCAGATCCTCTCATGACCAACAACATACGTGTTTATTATGGTGAGAATCTGTCTATAGCCCGATACAGCTCCCATATTAATCGATCTCTCTATTTTACTTCTTGAGCCCCCAAAGGGCGCAATTCTTATTCGAATTGGCTGACATTTTACACAGGTCTCCAACATATAATATAATTGTGGTCCAAACCGGACTATATCTTTTTATCGCTCTAATAGCAGAGCAAATCTTTTCTTATATCCTTTTTTGCCTAAGAAGAGATGCCGGGAAAAGAACTCGACAAATGCGTTCCATGGTGGAGGGTAAAAAAGATTCGGCCCGGCCGAACTTAGCACGCTTTTACTTGTTTTTTTGTCATTTTGTACAAATGTTAACAATCGAGTATGACATTTTTTCTCATATGGAATTAATTGTTGGATTAAAATACTTGAAATTTTTACTATAAGTAAATTAAAATGTGCATATATTTTGAAAAACAGTTTTTAACTTAATCACATGAAATAGTTTGTTATTTCGAGCATACAACAAACTTTCACGTTGGAATAGTTTTTTTTTAATTTTTCTCTAAATAAATCTTAACAAAAATATGCAAAAAATTTCTTCTTTTCAGCTATAACAATACAAGGCTTAATATGTAGTTTGCTATTCAGTTCTCATTGTACTTAGACAAATGCTGCAATTTGTGGAAAAGTCGTAAAGGATTATAACCGTTACCGCCACCTTAAAATAATGGGACCCCTGCTTCTCACAGTATCAATTTGATTTAGATTTTTCAGATCCACACAATTTTAAAGTTGCACACACTATAGTTTTCTATTGAGTCGTGAGTGTCTCTTTAGCCGTGATTTTCTCGTGAGTCGTGAGCATGTTTCACTCAGTTTAAGCAGAAATTAGACGATAGAACATGTCATATGAGCTGTCACTTTCTGTATTCATAAGACTTGTCTTATGTACGTCGAATACCAATAAAAAGCGCTCATTGACGTATATTCTTATATCTATTGTACTTTTTTTATAGACAAGTATCTACATGTATGTTCGATGAAATAAAAACTCTATTTAATCGAAGAGGTTGCATATTTTTTTCAAAATCCATTTCTCATCTTAAATTTTTCGTACGTATCACACGATGTGTACAACTTTCAGGGTTGCTGTTTTTGAAATAACATATGATATGTCTTATCGTCTAATGGCAGCTTTACGAATAATTTTAATTCAATCACAACCACGCACGATAATGTGATTGGGTTTGGATCTCACTCACGAATCATGTGACTCACTCGTTAAACACAACTCACGACTTAGGTGCATACTTCTACTTTCTATCAACAAGCGGCCCAGACAATATGGAATCCACATTGCCGGACATATCAGCTGATGTACATACAAAAACAAATCGGTTTCAATCACGAAATTATTTGATCCAATTAATTTTTTAATTGAAACTTCTTCAATCACAAAAATGATAATCTCAATCACAGTTCTTAAAAAAGGTGATTGAAAAAAAATCTATTCAAATAGTTGCATATTCAATTTAAAAATTATTTAAAATTTTCGAAATTTTTTTTTTGTTTTTAATTGTTTTTGTTTCTATTAATAAAATTACATATTTAATTAAATAAATGATTAAACATTTTTGAAATTTTGTAAATAATCCAATCGCAAAAAATTAATGACATTTTTTAATTGATCCAAATAAATTGTTTCATTGGACAAATTGAAACATTAGTCGAATGCGTAGAAAATATGCTAATGTTGTATTCCATTTTTTGCGAAAAGCACAAGGAGCAGAAATATTGCCCGCGAAGCTAAATCGGATACAAATTTAGATTTTTATATTGCCTCTGTAGGCGCAAGAGATCAAAATCGTTCTATATTTGCTCCATTTCCAATCCCAACAGACTGACTAATTGGGCGGCTGGCAGACGGTTGAAAGAAAGTCGTTAAGTGGATTAGTCGTTAAATCAGTGCGACAGCGTGCTCAAAGTTATTTGTGCTCTAATATGTCAGATAAAAGTAACAAACAATTAGGAATTTTTCAATTGCATCATTTGTATACCCACCACCGAAGGATGGGGGCATATTCATATTGTTATTCCGTTTGCAACACATCGAAATATCCATTTCCGACCCTATAAAGTATATATATATTCTTGATCAGCGTAAAAATCTAAGACGATCTGTCCATGTCCGTGCGTCTGTCCGTCTGTCTGTTGAAATCACGCTACAGTCTTTAAAAATAGAGATATTGAGCTGAAACTTTGCACAGATTCTTTTTTTGTCCATAAGCAGGTTAAGTTCGAAGATGGGCTATATCGGACTATATCTAGATATAGCCCCCATATAGACTGATCCGCCGATTTGGGGTCTTAGTCCCATAAAAATCACATTTGTTATCCGACTTTGCTGAAATTTGAGACAGTGAGTTGTGTTAGGCCCTTCGACATCCTTCATCATTTCGGCCGAGATCGATCCAGATTTGGATATAGCTGCCATGTAGACCGATCTGCCGATTTAGGGTCTTAAAGTCACATTTATTATCCGATTTTGCTGAAATTTGACACAGTGAGTTGTGTTAGGCCCTTCGATATACTTCTTCAATTTGGCCAAGATCAGTCCAGATTTGGATATAGCTGCCATATAGACCGATATCTCGATTTAAAGTCTTGGCCCCATAAACGGCGCATTTATAATCCGATTTCACTGAAATTTGACACAGTGACTTGTGTTAGGTTTTTCGACATCCGTGTCGTATATGGTTCAGACCAGTTTATTTTTAGATATAGCTACTAAAAAAAACAATATTTTACTAATTAGTATTTGGTCCAAATCGGAACATATTTCGATATGGCTGCTATGGGGCATTTAGACGAAAGATGGTTTACATATATACCCGAGGTGGTGGGTATCCAAAGTTCCGCCTGGCCGAATTTAACGCCTTTTTACTTGTTTTTAGTATTTTGGAAATAAAATTATATTACAAATTTAAAAGTTTTGTTGTGTACCCCAAATTTTGTGAGAGTTAAGCTACTTTTGCTTAACATCTACTTCTTTTGCAGTTTGTGCGTGTTTTGGCTTATTAGTCCTCCGGCTTGGATTGTGTCAAATTTTCAATTTACATAATTATATGCATTTATGAATACTTTTGTTATTTAGTGCGGCTGTTATATGACAAAATTATGGCAGCCATTTCAATGAAATTCCGATTATACCAAATTAGCAAATCTGATTTACAGATCGCGAAAGAGAATATTTGGAAGAAGACATGATTTATACGCTCTTGCGAATTAAGTTCAAACTGATCAATAAAGAAAAGTGCTAGGTCAGAGAAGAATGATAATGAAAACGTAAAGTCAGAATCGACAGTCAATAGGTCGCGCATAAAGCATGAAGAACTAACCTTACCTAACCTACGTAATGATTGTGTTTTTTTTTTTAAATTTAGTTGACAATACTATGGAAACACCAGTTTTTAATGTAGGATTAGATAATATCACTAACTTATTTCCACAGTCAGCAAATGGATATATACATATGTACGTATAAACCATCGACTCTTTTAAGAAGTGCAAAGATTAGAAATAAACAAAGAAAATTATGAGAAGAGGGAATTTCAAGAGAAACTGGGTATGATCCAACTGGGTATGATTAAGCTGGTTTTCAATCGATTGTGGATAATTTATTTGCCTTTAAACTTTTAATTAGCTTTACAAAACACTTTTTAACTTTCTCGTTTGCTTTTTTTGTTCATTTACTTGTGTTTACAGTTTTTATGTTCCCCCAATTCCTTTTCCTTCCCTTCCCTCTTGGGGGCTTTTAAGAATGAAACAAAAGAATACGTCAGATTTCAAATCGTTGTTCGTGGTTGCCATTTTTTCAGAGAGGGAAAACTCATCTATAGGAAATCTATATAAACATTGGGACCTTGTTTACTATAAATTAGGGATCCCAAAGTCGACTTGACTTTTTGTGTAAAAAGTCAAAAATTCAATTTTGAGGTCGAAAAGAAAGCTGCATAGTTAAGAATTGTTTCCAATTTTTCTGAGATGCATTTGGGTATTATTTTCTCAAGTGCTACAATTCATTGCTTTTTAGTTTATTCTTGTTGTCATAAATATATTTTTTCAATGGAATAGTTATTTAAGAAAGATTTGGCGGCCGAGAGTCGAACACAAAAAAAGAAAAGTAAAATCTCACAAACATGGAAATACTTTAAAAGGTCAGATGACGAAAAAATTGCAAAGTGCATTATCGGCGGAAAGGAGTACAAAAACAGTGGAAATACTTCAGACTTGCACGATCATTTGAAAAGATACCACTCTAGCTTGAAAATGCATGTCCCAGATTCCAGCTATTTCGGCGGATACTGACAACATCGCATCGCACCGACAAGCAGCATTTGTAGATCGTCGATGCATTCTGTAGCTTCTTATTTTAAAAGAGCCGTTTTCTATGACACAAACTCAAAGCGAAAGAATAACATTGAGAAGGCTTTGACGGATATGATTGCCAAGGATGTGCAGCCTTACAACATAGTTGAAAACGAAGGTTTTGTAAACTACTGTCAGGTATTGGATCCCAAGCAAAACACACCAAAGAGATGTGATGATGTTTAATATGTTCAAGGAAACTTAGGCTAAATTAACAATAATGCTAAAAGGTATTTCTGATATATCCGTCGCTTGTGATTTGTGGACATCAGGAACCAACCATAGCTTTTTGCCATCATCACATGGCATTTCGTGTATGATTATGATTTAAAAACAGCGTCATTAGCAAGAAGACTATTGAATACAACTAATCAATCGGCTCAAAATGTTGCAGACACTTTGAACACGGTTGCCAGATTTTTTTAAGGCAGATTCCAATTTGTCTTCAAATAATATCCAATTAAAATGTTTTTCCCTTAAGAAAATCCTCTAAAGAAGAAATATGCTGATTAAGGTTTTATTTATAAAAAAAAATTAAGTTTCAAAGGATTGGTGCATTTTAATTTTGTCATTGTAAGTAATAAAAAAATATGTGCTCAATTTAAGCTGATAACAATACAGTGGCTCAAGATGTCAAATCGGGAGATAGTTTTATTCGGCTTATATGGGAGTTATAATAAACTTTTTTGGACCATACTTGGCACGTTTTTAAGGGGCTAGTCAAGTCGAAAGACCACTTTATATGGGAGATTTATCGAAATCTGAACCGATATGGCCCATTTGCAAATTACCCAAAATTTCAAAGAGATAGCTTCATTCGACCACTATCGTGATTTCGACAGACGGACGGAGGGGTCGCACATTAAAATTTTGAGGTGCTACCAACGGAATGACTATAGTGGTGGGTATAAGAAATTGTCTTAGTAAAGGGTGATTTTTTTGAGGTTAGGATTTTCATGCATTAGTATTTGACAGATCACGTGGGATTTCAGACATGGTGTCAAAGAGAAAGATGCTCAGTATGCTTTGACATTTCATCATGAATAGACTTACTAACGAGCAACGCTTGCAAATCATTGAATTTTATTACCAAAATCAGTGTTCGGTTCAAAATGTGTTCAAATTTTCACAAATTTTGACAAATTTTGTTCAGCGATGAGGCTCATTTCTGGTTGAATGGCTACGTAAATAAGCAAAATTGCCGCCTTTGGAGTGAAGAGCAACCAGAAGCCGTTCAAGAACTGCCCATGCATCCCGAAAAATGCACTGTTTGGTGTGGTTTGTACGCTGGTGGAATCATTGGACCGTATTTTTTCAAAGATGCTGTTGGACGCAACGTTACGGTGAATGAACACATTTCGAACCGAACACTGATTTTGGTAATAAAATTCAATGATTTGATTTTGGATGCCGCGACCTAGGACAAACTTAAATTGCTGGAAACATGTCCCGATTTAGTACGATGAACTAAAACCTTGAAACCTTTTGAAACTATATTGTTGGAATTTCCCCTAGAAAATCCGCTATTTT
Source organism: Stomoxys calcitrans (assembly GCF_963082655.1). Lineage (NCBI taxonomy): Eukaryota > Metazoa > Arthropoda > Insecta > Diptera > Muscidae > Stomoxys > Stomoxys calcitrans. Next base: position 169,131,609 of record NC_081552.1, on the reverse strand, counting down.
TACTTTTTCCCCTACAAAAACCGGTCCCCAGATGAGAAACAATTTTCCCCAAATACGAAATAAATCCCCTGTTTGGGGAAATTTCCCCCAATCTGATAACACTGATTTTGAAAGATAAACCATTGGAATGTGCTCAACAAAACCGTTCATATTGTTACGGATAACGCCAACTCAATGCTGAAAGCCTGCGAAGTATTAAAAATTATAAATTTTCCATGCTTTGCTCACACATTGAATCTTGTGGTTCAAGATAGTTTAAAATTCGACAACGACGATTTAGTAAAAGCCTTGGTTACAAAGCGTAAGATCATAGTCAGATTTTTCAAGCTAAGCACCTTAGCGGGCGATACATTTAAAATGGCTCAAGAAGACTTCTCTTTTACAATGCTACAAGAAATGCCAACAAGGCGGAACAGTAATGATCCAGAGAATATTAGCAACAAATGATGTCATCGTCACAGTTCTATTATGAACTACTAAAGCACCGCTACCTTTTTCGGCTGAAGAAATCAATATCTCCAAAGATATAGAAAAAATATTATTCTTATTATTTTTCTAAAAAGCAACGGAAAAGATTTCTGGTGGAAAATATGTGACTGTTTCGCTGATAAAACCCATGGCATATTGGCTCTACCGCAAAATGGAAAATCTTTTACCACAACTTCAAACTTTGCAAGAATTTGCATATTTTTGCAAAATATTGTATTAGAGTCAATCAAAAAACGTCTATCAATTTATGAGCTACGGCCAGTAACTAGGATGGCTACTATATTGGATCCAAGATACAAAAAAACGGGTTTCAGTATAATTCAAATGCTGAACTAGTATTAGCAATTTTTGAAAATGAACCAGATTTGACCATATTTGTATGCAGCCGCCATATAGTCCTGTTTTTCCATTAAAGGCGTTCAATGCACAAAAGTCACATTCCTTACCCAGAATTTACGAAATGTAGAAGAGATACTTAAAAACTCGTACCAGTTATAGTCAATATCAGAACCTACGCACTTTTTCCTGAAATTTGAAGCATTAAGACCCCTTGTAACAGTATTTGGACCCTCGGACTCATCCATGATTTTATTCTGCGCTCCAAACGAGTGAGTTATCCATATCGATTTTTTCATTAATTAACTTGGTGTTTTTATGTTAGAAAAACCTACCAAAAATTGAGGTCTACCTACCAACCTACCAAGAAATAAAAACCCTACCAATTTTGGTAGGAACCTACCAAAAACTTCAACACTGAACCCAATATATATGTTTCATACATAGTGATCAACCGAATTGAAGTCTTAAGCCCCTCGAGGGCCCAAATTTTATCCGATTTGGCTGAAATTTTGCTGTTATGGCTTTCAATATATATGCCAAGTTTGGTCTAAATTGGTACATAACAGTATAAATGCTAGTTAAGATTTTACAACCGTTAGCTACCGATGTCCACTACAAAGGACATGACTAATTCGGAATACACTACACTCACATTAGGCTTGATTTCCGATTTTTTATACCCTCCAGGTTGGGGGATATATTAATTTTGTCATTCAGCCTGAAACACATCGAAATGTTGATATGAGACCCAACAAAGTCTATATATTCTTGGTCGTCTTTACATTCTAAGTCGATTTAGCCCTGCCCGTCCATCTGTGCGTCTGTCTAGGTGCTTGAACAAGCGTGCTGAGTTCTGCCATGCCAAATCTTGTATACCCTCCAGCATGGATCGCATTTGTCAAATTCTTTACCCGATATACGTATATCGCTTGACTAACAGTATAACAGTATACATGTCTTGACTGAATCCCATATTATCCTTATTGGTCTAGGAATTCGTTCGGAGGATTTAGGGTCATTTAAGTTTGGATGTTACTCCATTCTTGAAAGACTTCATTTGAACCCGATATTCCCATAGGGATTTTGGGAGTGGGAAGGCCCCCATGGTGGTGGTTGGTGGGTTTAGAGGGTGGTGTAGACTTCCGAAAGTGGGTATGAATTTCGTGCTCTACTCCCAAATACCTTTCAGATGGGCCCTTTATTGCAATGATGGGTAAATATGTATGTCCGATTTAGGGGAGTTTTCGGAGGTGAGGTGGTCCCCCAGACACTACTCTCAAATATCATTTATTTAAACTCCATATTGAAATTGGTTTAAGAGAGGGATGAGGCGTCCCACAAACACTTGGCCCCAAAATCGGTTATCAAATTCGTTTTCTTATCTCAAATAACTTTCATTTGAGCCACATATTGCCATGGTCGGTAAATTTGTACTCTTGAGGGGTGTTTTGGGAAGGGGTGGTGCCCCAAATACATGGTCCCACATTTGGATATCAGATTCGTATTCTTCTCCCAAATACCTTTATTTGAGCCCCACATTCCGATTTGTGGGGTGTTTTTTTGGGGAAGGGGTAGAGCTCTAGACAATTGGTCCCGAAAGTGTGTATTAATTTTGTGTTCTACTCCACAATACTTTTAATTTGAGACCCACATCGATAGGGTCGGTAAATATGTCCGATTTAGGGGTGTTTTGGTGAGTGGGGTGGTCCCCCAGACACTTAGCTCTGAAAATCTAGCAGCTCCGTGCTTTACTCTCAAATGTCATTTATTTGAACCCCATATTGCCAATGGCCTCTAAATTGGATATAAAATTCTATTTCTAATCTCAAATACCTTTCATTTAAACCTCTTATTGCAAAAGTCATCAAAAATGTCTGGTTTGTGGTATGGACCCTAAAAACTGTTAATATCCAACTCCACTCTCTTTAAAACCCAAATTGTCATGTTGAGCTAATACGTCCTATTTGAGGGTTGTTATGGGGGTGGGATGTCCTCTAGACAGTTGGTCCCGAATGTTGATATCTGTTTCGTGGTCTACCCCCAAATGCCTTTTATTTGAGCCACATAATTCCATAGTCGACAAAGATGTCCAGTTTGGAGGGTGTTTTGGGGAATGGGGCGGCCACTCAGTGACTTGGCCTTGAAAATATATATCAGATACATGAACTTCTTTTTTGAGCCCCATATTGAAATGGTCAGCATGATCTAATTTATCTCGCCTACGATTTTCATTTGCGGGAGGAAGAGGAGGACATATCTTACCGTGATTACGGTAATTTGAATTATCAACATTTAGTTGGTATGGTTTACCAGGTGAACTGGGATGACATATTTACACTTTTCGTGCTTTAACTGTCGATCAGCAGACGGCTTTCGGCTAAAATGGAGTATTATTCTTCAACATATGATTGCGGAGTGGGCTCGAAGAGTAAGTGGGAGGTGATACATGACATCGGAGTGGGTAAACCCAAGTCAAACACTCGATACAATGGGGATCTACATGAACTCAACAGGACTTTCGTAAGCATACCCGATATACAAACGGACACGCAATTTTACAGTGATGATGATGGGCCGGCTTTCGTTTTTGATGCCCGTAGTCCTTTTGAGTTTAGATGTGTTAGCCATGAGAAAGTTTATGAGAGTTTTGTCCGTGTAAAGTCAAATGCAATTAGCTTGGACGGAGTTGATTCGAGATTTGTACGAATGTTACCTTTATATCTCCTACCGTACTTTACGTACCTGTTTAATTCAATTTTGAGCTCCAGTATGTATCCTATTACTTGGAAGCGTGCAAAGATTATCCCCATTCCCAAATCCAATGTTGATTATCGACCGATATCAATTTTATGCTATCTCTCTAAGGTTTTCGAGAAAATTCTTCATGAACAGATGTCGATATATCTTCACCAAGAGTCCCTGTTGTCAGAAAGACAGCCCGGCTTCCGTTCTGATCATAGTTGCATTACTGCATTGGTTGAAGTGGCTGAATCGATCAGAAATGACATTGATGAGAACAAAATTGGCTTTCTGGTTCTTTTGGATCACTCCAAAGCTTTCGACACGGTTGATCACCTGAATTTGTGCATGAAACTACGGAATTTTTTAAACTTCACATCAACGGCAACGAGTCTGATTATGTCATATCTGAGGGATAGACGGCAGTCTGTATGCGCAGGGAATATATTATCTAACCCCTTGTTCATACCTAAGGGGGTTCCCCAAGGCTCTATTATAGGTCCACTTCTTTTTTCATTATATGCGAACGACTTGTCTCGTCAACCAGCACATGGTCAGATTATGATGTATACTGATGACGTGCAGATTTTTCAAAGCGGCTTTGTGGACAATGTAGACGACTGCATAAGTAAACTTAACGCGGACCTACATCGCGTTTATGACTGGGCGACTGCAATTGGTTTGTTGTTAAATCCAAGTAAGTCTAAATGTTTGGTTGTTCACAAAAACAAGAATTTCAACATGCGACAACCGGACATTTACGTTAATGGTCAGAAGATTGATATTGTATCTAGTGCGAAGAATTTAGGAGTGGTTTTTGACAGTTCTTTGAGTTGGTCCGATCATGCTAACATTGTAGCCGGGCAGACTTATGCAAAACTTCGTGCTTTATGGATCACACACTCTTTTACACCCATAAATATCCGAATTCTTCTGGCGAAAAAATTCCTAGTTCCAGGTTTGATATAGGGTTGTGAACTTTTTTCGAATTGTGATTCTTCGAGCCTCCGAAAATTTAATGTAGCTTTTAACAGCATAGTCCGTTATGTGTATGGTTTAAAAAGGATTCAGCATGTTTCACAATATGTAAATTCTCTAATTGGACTTAGTTTCAACAATCTTCTAAATGCCAGATGATTAATATTTTTATATAAGATTATTGTGGAAAAGAATCCCAGATATTTGTTTGAGAGACTGAGGTTGGCCGAATCTGATAGAGGAAGAAAATTAATACCTTTTAGAAGACGAAGTCTTATGTCTGAACGACAGTTTTATATTAACAACATACGTCTTTGGAATAATCTACCACATGATATTCAATTCATCAGCAACACGATTACATTTAAAAAACGGCTTATTCAATTTTTCTCACAGTTAACTGATATTTAATTTCTTTAAATTTTGCTTTAAAATTTTTTTAAATTATTTTGTTTTTGTGAATATTTTTTATTTGTGTTTTTTGTTAAATTCCCAATTACATACGGCTGTTTTTTTTAAACAATTTTTATATGTAAACACTGTTTTGTTCCACTTTTTATTTATTGTAACCTAGTTTATTTATTAAGAAACTACTTTAGTCGGATGTATTATATAACAATAAATCTACACTCTAATTATAAGATTATTATCTTGTTGTGTAGATAATAAATCCATAAATAAATAAATAAAATAAAAAAAGATACCTTTTTCTTAGGGGTGTTATGGGGCTGAAATGGCCCCTTAGACATTTTTTCCCGAATATTGATATCAGATTCGAGCTTTACTCTTTGGGGAGGGGTGGCCCCCTGCTTTTTTTTTGGGGAGGGGTGGCCCCCTCTAACACTTGGTTCCCTATTTGGATATCAGATTCGTATTCATCCCCATATTGCCATGATTAGTAAATAAGTCTTGTTTGGGGAAGGGGTGGATCCCCAGAAACTTGCTCCCACATTTCCATATCAGATTCGTATTCTACTCGCAAATACCTTTCATTTGAGTCTCATATTGCCATTGTCGATAAAGATGTCCGATTTAGGGGTAGGTGGTTCCCAAACACTTGGTCTGACAATTGGATATCAGATTCGTTTTATAATCTTAAATACCATTCATTTGAATCCCATATTGTCGTGACCGGTCTATATATTTTTCGTTACTATAAGAGAGCACACAAAATTTCGCTTAAATCGCACCACCTTTCTCCGAGATCTGGAGTTTCTAAAAATTTTGATAAGGGCGGAGGGAATATGGCCCCCATATAAACCTGTATCCAGATTATATTCCCTAAACCTCTTGGTGACGCAATTCTTGTCTGATTTAGCTGAAATTTTGCACAATCACTTCTCCTATATCCATGTCAAGTATGGTCATAATCGGTTCTTTACCTGATATAGCTTCCATATAAACCGAACTCCCGATTGTACTTCTGGAGCCGCCAGAAGGTAGATTTTTTATCCATGGCCAAACTAAGCACATTTAACTCGTTCCTTCCTTTGGCCTTGCATAGAAATGAAATGAGTTTGTTCCACAAAATGCAAGATGATTAAGCTTGCTCTTAATCGATTCAAGGTCCCTCGATTTTAGAATAGGAAGAGATGTTTTGAATCCGATTGATTTATTTGCTATCTTCCTATTATAAATCACATTAAATTCGACGATGCTAAAACTAGGTTGTGATATATTTTCTAAAATTTGTGGACCATATTGAAAAGTGTATGAAATAGAGATTTGCAGAATGTCTACAATTGTTTAATGAAAGAAGATTGAAATAAAGTTATTGAAATTCCTCACGATCCTCTTGGCTAGTGTCACGATTTTGGATAGTGGGTTTATGTATCTTTGCGTTTGATTTGCGCTCTATATCTGGATCTATATATTCGCACAAATTGGGTTAGTGGTGTTATTAGGCATAAGCACAGTAGAAACTTTTGTTTAGCAATAAATAAAGCCTTATTTACATAAAATATGAACTAAGCCAATGTTGCTGCTGTCAAAGATGAAAAATCGAAATAACCCAGCAGAGTTCATGCTAAAGTTCAAAAAACAATAATCGTAAAATATGTTTATATGATGAATGCATAAACAAATTCAAAAGATTGGATTAGAGAGATAAAGAAGAAGTCACCAAGATCACTGCTAAATTCAAGTAGAATACTAGTTGGGGTCAGAAGCAGCCGATATGGAAGCAGAAGAAAAAACTAATAAGAAGAAAATGTAAATTCTTAAAGATAAAAACACGAGTATAAATTAATGACCATTCAGTAGAGTTGACACATTGGAACGTGAAACCAAATCCATAACGGAAAAGAATTAATCAAACCCAAAAAAATCAAAAATGTTCAAATTCGTAAGTTTTGTATTTTTTTTTTATTGAAAATATAAAAATTTAATCCTTTCGATTTCTTATTTTAGGTTATTGTTTTGTCCGCCCTCATTACTGTGGCCCTTTGTGCTGGTGGCGATGATCAGTCTGCTGAAACTTTAAAATATGTCAATGTTGTGAACAGCGATGGCAGTTACAATTTCGAATATTCCTCCTCAAATGGCATTGATTTTGGTGAGTCGGGTGTTGGAGCCTCCTATGCCAAGGGCTCCTACAGCTACACTTCGCCCGAAGGCCAACCCATCGATTTGACTTATACTGCCGATGAAAATGGTTACCAACCTCAAGGCGATCATTTGCCCACGCCACCACCAATCCCAGCATATATCCTTAAAGCTTTGGCCTACATTGAATCTCATCCCTTCCCCCAAGTAAATTTGGCTAAGAGAAAATGAGTAGCTTCAGAACGATAAAGCAAAGTGCCAAATAGTAAATGTATCCTGTATATAAAAACTAGTTAGTAAACCATGTTTGTTAAGTAATTTTAAGTTAGAAAATTATTTGTTATAACAATATATTTCCATGTAGAAAATATGAGTACAAATAAAAAACCAGAACCAATTAAAACTTTGGAAGAATTAATTGTATTCATATTAAAGAAGTGTTCTAAGTTCAGCTTGGCCGAATCTTAAATACCCTCTACCATGGATCGCAAGTTCTTTTTTTTCCGATTTCTCTTAATAGGTAAACAAAAGATAATGGATAGAAATTGCTATGCTTTTGGAGCTATACCAAGTTATGAACGTACTGGGGCCATACTTGGTTTGGCTGTTGGAGGCCAAAGTGGAAGTCATTGTGCAAAATTCTAGGCAAATAGTGGCTCAAGAAGTAAGATCGGGAGAGCTGTTTATGTGGGAGTTATATCAGGTTATGAACCGATTTGGACCATAATTCGCACAGTTGTTGGAAGCCATAACAAAACACCTCACGTAAAATGTAACCAAATCGGATAAGAATTGCGCCGTCCAAAAGCCTAAAGAAGTCAAGATCCGATATCGGTTTATAACACAGCTATATCAGAATGTGAACCATTCTGGTCCATTGAAAATTCCAACAACCCTACACTGACGTACCGCTAAGTGGAGCGGACGTATCTCGAAATAGGTACTACCTATTACGAAAAAATGTTAAAGCCTTTTTGGAGTAGGCTCAAAATGGTCGCAACAGTTGCTGTGGTGGCGTCAGACCGTTGCATGTTGTCCTCACCTCCTAAAGGTGTGGGTGACTTTGCACCCGTAGTCGAGAGTAACGCTTCAAGCTCACAACTAGTCGTGCGACTAATAAATGACAAAAAGACGTATAAACCAGAGGGGTGCACGGTTCGTGCACAGTCTTTAAGTAAAGGTGGTGTTTCCGACTCAGACTCATGCAGCGGAAGTGTCAATGAAACAGTCATCGCAGACAAATAGAGGGATGAGGGAGCGGGATGGCGGCAGAATTGAGCGATGGCTTTGCTAAGGTCACAAGCAGACCGAGAAAGCGATCCGGGCCACGACGAAGGAGACAGAGGAGTATGTACTGGCAGCGCAATTGGGCGAAAGCGCACTATGGTGGAGGGAATAGAATTGACATTCCAAGCACTTCTACAAAAGCTGGAAAAAGAATCAGATCTCTCGAAGAGCATAACACTGCTAAAATGCTGAAGAAGAACAAGTTAAAAGGCGTTAAGTTCGGCCGGGCCGAACTTTGGATACCCACCACCTCGGGTATATAGGTAAACCACCTTTCGTCAAAATCCGGTGCAAAAATCATACCTTATGCCCCATAGCAGCTATATCAATGTATGTTCCGTAAGTAAAAGTCATTGTTCAATTATATATAACAAAAATATTGGTATTTTAAGTAGTTATATCTAAAAATAAACCGATCTGAACTATATACGACACGGATATCAAAAGCATAACATAAGTCAGTCTGCATATTTCAGTGAAATGGGATTAAAAATGCGCCTTTTATGGGGCCAAGACTACAAATCGAGAGATCGGTCTATATGGCAGCTATATGCAAATCTTGATCGATCTATACCATATTGCAGAAATATGTGGAGGGGCTTAATTTAACTTTTTGTTCCAAATTTCAACAGCATCGGACAATAAATGCGCCTTTTATGACCTCAAAATATTAAATCGAGAGATCGGTCAATATGGCATTTTGCTGCTATTGTAGCAGTCCTTCTATTACAGCAGTACTACTGCAATTTCAGAGTAGCAGGCTTACTGCTGAAACGTCTATTGTTTGCTGAAAATTATTGCTGCTTAATTATGAAGGGGATATTAGAAAAAATAAGGCTCAAAAAGTCAAGACCCCAGATCGGTTTAAATGACAGCAATATCAGGTTATGGACCGATTTAAACCATACATAGCACAGCTGATGGAAATCATAACAAAACACCTCGCGCAGAATTGCGCCCTCTTGTGGCTCAAGATCCAAGATCGGTTTATACGGCAGCTTTATAAAAACATGGATCGATATGACATTTACAATCCCAACCGACCTACACAAGAATAATTTGTAAAAACCTTCAAGCGACTAGATTTACTCCTTCGAAAGTAAGCGTGTTGCGACAGACAGACGGACGGACGGAAGGACGGACCGATGGACATGGCTAGATCGACTTAAAATGTCATGTCATGACAGAATGACGAAATCAGTATACCCCCATCCTATGGTGGAGGACATAAAAACTAAATAAGTTCAATTAAGAAATTTGTAAATTCAATTAAAAAAATTTTGTTGAAATCGATCCTACAAAGAAGTTTGTATTATTGATTAACAATTTTGCAATTTAGATTTATGATAGGCTCAAAAATACATAGGATGGGGGTATACTAATCTAGTCATTCCGTTTGTAACACCTCGAAATATTCATCTAAGACTCCATACAGTATATATATTCTTGATCGTCTCGACGTTCTGAGTCGATCTAGCCATGTCCGTCCGTTCGTCTGTCGAAATCACGATAGCGGTCGAACGCTTAAAGCTAGCCGCTTGAAATTTTGCACAGATATTTGTAAATGAGCAATATCGGTTCAGAGTTAGATATAGTTCCCATACGAACGGATCTCCCGATTTGACTTCTTGAGCCCCTGGAAGCCGCAATTTTTGTCCGATTTGGCTGAAATTGTGCATGTAGTGTAGTAGTACGATCCGGGTCGGTCTATAACCTGATATAGCTCCCATATAAACCGATCTCCCGATTTGTCTTCTTGAGCCCTAACAAGCAGCAATGTTGTGTTCTGTTAAGTTTTCTAACAACTCTGTCAAGTACGGTGCGTTTTGATGTATAACCTGATATAGCTCCCATATAAACCGATCTTCCGTTTTGACTTTTAGGGTCCTTACAAGCGTCAATTTTTGTCCTATTTGGCTGAAATTTTGCATGCGGTGTTCTGTTAAGACTTCCCACAACTGTGCCAAATTCGGTCCAAATCAGTCTATAACCTGATATAGCTTCCATGTAAACCGATCTCTCGATCATCCTTACCTTATTGGTAAACTATACAATTTTAAATTTTTAATTGAAATTTTTAGCGATTTTTTTCAGTGTTCCTTGTATAATGTATTAACGACGCTTGAAATAAATATATTTTAAGACACGCAAGTCGCCACTGAATCTATGGAGAAGTTATTTCGGAATTCAGATCTCAACTTGTTCTAGGTGCTGGCCTACAGAGATATTCCAGGGAAATGTATGGCTGATGGTCTTGAAAGACTAGACTAAAGTTTCCAAGTAACAATTTCTGGAAAAGCTGTGAGGATGTCGAAGAAACATTAGAACATCTGCTATGTGTTCCGGGTGGCAAGAAGAACAAGTTTCACTTTCGGTTCCGATTTCTTTGAGGTCTGGTCTGAATCAGCCCGGACTTAATGTCTTTTTACTTATTCTTATTCGTCGGATTCACTTGCATATCAGATTGTGCAACTATAACACATATCGTCGGTTGCATGCTTACGCTGCTATTACACTATCAGACATGTCATATGTTTCATTTCAAACATAGCAACTCTGAAAGTTGTATACATCGTGTGATACAACGAAAAATTTAATATGACCAATGGATTATTGAATAAATCGTTTTTTTTCGTCAAACATACATGAAGACACATGTCTATAAAAAAGGTACAACACACACGAGAATACATGCCAATTAGAACGCGCTCTAATACAGAAAGTGACAGCTCATACATCATATCTGATGTATGTGTAAAAATTAAGAGCGTTGTAAGTTCGGCCGGGCCGAATCTTATATACCCTCCACCATGGATCGCATTTGTCGATATCTATTCGGGGTATCTCTTTTTAGGCAAACAAAGAATAATGGATAAGAATTGTTATGCCATTGGAAATATATCAAGCTATAGTCCGATTCGGACTAAAAGTGAATTGAAAGTGGAAGGCCATAGTAGTAGTCATTGGATTGATTGATTGATTGATTACGACCACATTGGACAAGAATGTAGAAGGTCATGGGAGAAGCCGTTTTACAAAATTTCAGCAAAATCGGATAAGAATTGCGCCCTGTAGAAGCTCAAGAAATCAGGACCCATGATCGGTTTATACGGCAGCTATATTAGGTTATTGATCGATTTGAACCATACTTAGCACAGTTGTTGGAAGTGGTACCAAAACACCACGTCTAAAATTTCAGCCAAACCGGATAAGAATTGCACCCTCTAGATGCTCAAGAAGTCAAGATCCAATACCGGCTTATATGGCAGCTATATCATAACATGGACCGATTTGGCCCATTTACAATCATAACCGATTTACACTAATAAGATATATTTGTGCAAAATTTCAAGCGTCTAGCTTTATTCCTTCGAATGATAGCGTGTTTTAGACAAACGGACGGAAGGACATTGCCAGATTGACTTAAAATGTCATGACGATCAAGAATATATATGTACTTTATGGGTTCTTAGACGCAAATTTCGAGGTGTTAAAAACCGAATGACGAAATTAGTATACCCCCCATCCTAAGGTGAAGGGTATATTAATATCAGCTTTACTGGAGTTTGGAACATTGTTTTATTGTGGTAAAGTTCTTTTAGTCGTTTTTAATTTCACAAGTTTCGTGTAGCGGCAAAACAAAAATATTTCGAGAAATCTAAATAATTTCAATGATTCACTTCATGTTTATGTAAAAATTCAAAAAATGACATAGTAAAATATTTGCAAAAACAAAACTAACGCTTGCATAGAATATGAAAAAATGCAAAAAAAAACTGCCAAATCCAAGTACAATGCCAGATTAGGCATAAGAAGTAGAAACAAAAAAAAAAAAAGAAAATGTAAATTTTTTGCGATAAAACAAGGGGTATAAATTAGTGACCGCTTAGTAGCAGTGATACATCGAAACTTGAAGCCTAAGTCGTAAGAGCGAAAGTAAACAACACACATTAACCAAAATGTTCAAATTTGTAAGTTTATTTAATTTTTTTTTTTACTAAATTTTCAAAAACATTAAAAATCCTGCTTAAATACATGCTTTGCAGGTCGTTGTACTGTCTGCCCTTGTAGCTGTCGCTCACTGTGCGGGAGGTGATGACCAGTCTGCCGAAACTTTAAAATATGTCAATATCGTGAATGCCGATGGCAGTTATAATTTTGAATATTCCTCCTCGAACGGTATTGATTTTGAGGAATCAGGAGTTGGAGGTTCCAATGCCAAGGGCTCCTATAGCTATACTTCACCCGAAGGCCAACCCATCGATTTGACTTATACTGCCGATGAAAATGGCTATCAACCCCAAGGCGATCACTTGCCCACCCCACCACCTATCCCAGAACATATCCTTAAAGCTTTGGCCTACATCGAATCTCATCCATACACCCAAGTTGATTTCGCCAAGAAAAAGTAAATTTACATGGGATACTAGAAAGTGCCATATAGGAAAAATAACATCGCCTGTAAATAATAGCTCATAAGGACATGTGTATATGCGAAGTAGTTGTAAGATAGTGAATTTTTTATTTTAACTACTAAAATAAAAACAAAATATCCAAAAATACATAAACTTTAATATTAATTACAAGGTTGTATGACTAACCGAAAGTTTATAATGTATTCGAACTACTGATTGACAATCACTAAGACCGGATAAGTATTAAATGAGTAGGCAATAACCTATTCCCCAACTACTAAATTTCCCATGAACATTCCATTACGGAACAGGGGATACTTCTTTCATATGAAGGAGTGCAGTCCGATAAAAGTTTAAGCTCAATGACAAGCGGGTCCTCTCTAATGTTGAGTCCTTGCTGACCGATTTGGCCCGTACTTGGCACAATTGTTGAAAGTCATAGCAAAACACTACACGTCAAAATTTAGCCAAATCGGATAAAAATTGCGGCTTCCAGGGGCTCAAAAAGTCAAATTAGGAGATCGATTTATATGGGAGCTATATCAGGTTATAGACCGATTTAAACCGTACTTGACACAGTTGTTGGACGTCATAGCGAAATACTACACGCTCAATTTCATCCAAATCGGACAAAAATTGCGGCTTGTATCGACTCAAGAAGTCAAATCGGGAGATCGGTTTATATGGGAGCTATATCAGATTATTGATCGATTCGGCCCGTACTTGGCACAGTTATTGAAAGTCACAGCGAAACACTACAAGCTCAATTTCAGCCAAATCGGACAAAAATTGTGGCTTCCAAGGGCTCAAGAAGTCAAGTCGGGAGATCGGTTTATATGGAAGCTATATCAGTTTGTAACAAAACACTACATGCCCAATTTCAGCCAAATCAGACAAAAATTGCTGCTAGTGAGGGCTCAAGAAGTCAAATCGGGAGATCGGTTGATATGGGAGCTGTATCAGGTTATAGACCGATTTGGACGTAATTAGCACAGTGGTTGAAAATCATAGAAGAACAATACGTGCAACATTTCAGCCAAATCGGACAAAAATTGCGGAATTATAATCGGGAGATCGGTTTATATGGGAGCTACATCTAAATCTGAACCGATATGACCCATTTGGAATCCCCAACGACCTACATCAACATTAAGCTTTACTTACTTTACTTTAATTGGCTATGACAGAATATTTGTTCCACTAGCCGAACGTAGAATAGCGTTCCAAGCGCCTCGATCTTCTGCGCTCATTCTAAAATCTCTGACACCAAGTTTCGAGGTGTCTCCCACAACTTGATCTTTCTATCGGGCTTTTGGTCTTCCCGGTTTGCGTGTACCAACGTGTTTGCCTTCAAAAGACTTCTTTGCTGGAGCTTCTTCATCCATTCTGACAACATGGCCTAGCCAACGCAGCCGTTGTATTTTGATGCGTGTAACTATGCTATCGTCGTCATACAGCTCGTGGGTCATACGTCGCCTATATTCTCCAATAACGCAAACTGGTCCATATATTTTACGAAGAATCTTTCTCTCAAATACTCCAAGCACTGCCTCATCTGCTTTCACAAATACCCATGCTTCAGAACCATATAACAACACGGGTAGTATCAGTGTCTTGTATAGTGTAATCTTCGTCTGTCGAGAGGTGGCCTTGTTTCTAAACTGCTTACTTAGTTCGAAGTAGCATCTATTGGCAGTATTATTCTTCGCTTAATCTCAAAACTGGTGTCATTCGTTTCGGTTACGGCGGTGCCGAGGTAGATAAAGTTACTGACTGTCTCAATGTTGTGGTTTCTAACTTTCTCCATTTTCTTGATCTGCTCGGTTGTGCAAGGCTTTTTGGGAGCTGAAACCATCCATTTCGTCTTATCTCCATTTACAGCCAGACCCATTTTCACTGACTCTCTTTCGATTCTTTCAAAGGCTCCAGTTACTATTTGCGGTGACCGACCCTTATATCGATGTCGTCGGCATAGGCGAGTAGCATGTGTTCTCTTCTGATTAGTGTGCCATATCACATCTGCATCTCTTACAATTTTCTCCAGTATGATATTAAAGAGATCACACGATAGGCTGTCTCCTTGTGTGAAACCTCGTTTGGTATTAAATTGTTCAGAGAGATTCTTTCCTATTCTTACTTCTTTCCTTACTAAGGAGTATCGTAGGCGGCTTTGTCGTCAACAAAGAGATGGTAGGTGTTGATTTGTCCTTCTCGGGTCTTTTCCAGGATTTGGCGCAGTGTGAATATCTGGTCTAGGGTGGATTTACCAGGTCTAAAGCCGCATTGATAGGGCCCAATTATCTCATTGACTTTAAGTTTTAATCTTTCACACAGTACGACCGAGAGTACCTTGTATGCGAAGAGGAGACTTATTCCTCTGTAGTTGGCACATTCTGTCTTGTCTCCTTTATTGTGTACGGGACATAGTATGCTGAGGTTCCAATCATCGCGAATGCGTTCTTCTAGTCAGATTGCGCAAGTAAGCTGATGCATACGTCTTATCAGCGTGTCGCCTCCGTTCTTAAATAGTTCAGCGGTTAACCCGTCGGCTCCTGCTGCCTTGTTCTTTTGTCGGGTTACTGCTACTTGGACCTCATTTTGACTAGGTGGTAAACATTCTATACCATCATCAGGGATTGGTTCTGCGGTATCCTCTTCGCCGCCAACGTCGGACACTAGCAGTTGGGTAAAATGTTCTTTCCATATCCTCAGCATGTTATCTGTGTCAGTTACCAGATTTCCTTCTTTGTCTCTGCAGGAGGATGTGCCAGCACCAAAGCCATCGGTTTGATGTTTAATTCTTTGGTAGAATTTCCGGACTTCATTCTGACTACTGTACATCTCAATTCGCTCACACTCACGTCTTTCCATTTCCTTTTTCCTCCTGCGGAATAGACGTTTCTCCTCTCTCCTTTTCGCCCGATACCTCTCCTTCATCTGGCGTTGCTACTGATTGCAGGGTTGCTCTATATGCCGCATTCTTGGCTTCAGTAGCATCTCGACACTCTTGGTCGTACCATGGGTTTCTTGGAGGAGGCTTCCGGTACCCAAGTACGAATTTCGCGGCATTTTCCATGGAGTGGGCAATAGTTTGCCACTTCGCCATTATATCATCGGAACAAGGAGTGCTTTCATCAAGCAGTTGGGTCAGTCGAGTGGAGTATGCTGCTGCCATTTGTTGTGTTTGCACCTTTTCAATGTCCAGCTTCCGTGCAGTGTCAGATCGTACTTTCCTCGCCATGTTAAAACTGGTGCGAACCTTTGCTGCAACAAGGTAATGATCCGAATCTATATTCGCTCCACGGATCGATCGCACATATAACACGCTGGATGAATGTCAATATTAAGCATCTGTGCAATATTTAAAGCGGCTAACTTTACGCGTTCGACCTCTATCGTGATTTCGACAGACGGACGGACATTGCTAGATCGACTTAGATCGTCGAGACGATCAATAATATATATACTTTATGGGGTCTCATACGAATACGAGGTGTTACAAACGGAATGACCAGATGAGTATACCCCCATTCCATGGTGGTGGGTATAAAAATCCAAAATTACTCTTTTTTACCTACAATTTCTGCCAAATGGAAGAGACACAATGTATAAAGAATTATCTTTTCATGTGACAAATTGTCTTTTGCTGTAAGCAAAGCATTTTTGACTCAGAAGAAGTTTTGAATATTTGGGTAAAAGGGTCATCCTTTACCACAGATGAAGTTCATAAAAGTTTTACTACAACCGAAGTGTGGCGAAGTCACGCCTAACGTTCAACGGTGCAGGGCAATGTTGTACAGTTACTATAAAAATAGTCTTCCCCAATAAAACATTTTTGCTTAACGCAAAGATATTGCAAACGTTTTATGTTTTTGCGTGCCAAAAAAGTATCGATAGTTTATTTTTTGCGTCAATATCGATGGTTTTGAACACTAATGATACTATCTACAAAATTAAAATTTTTGAAATGTTCTGGATCGTGGTCTTAGGTGCAGGAAAATCCAATTTTGGGTGATAATCTTATGTCTGAAGTTCTCAGACCAAAGATTTGTAAGGAGTTTTAATATAACCTTGATCGAATGCTGGTACAGGTATTTAAGTATGAAGTGGACATCCAAAGTTCGGTCCGGTGGAATTTAGGCATTTTTTACGCCTTTTAAAATATTCATAATTTATAATTATTTTTCAAATTTTTCGAAACTATCGAGAGTTAGGAAGAAATATATCGAAACTATCGAATGCACCTCTACAATGATTGGCTACACTCAAAAAAAAAAAAAAAAAAAATAAATAATTTAATGTAAGTGTTTTTTGACATAAATAATTTTTCTTACCCAAATACTACCTTTCGTTCTTAATATTCAGGGTCTCAACTGGTCTATATTTATGGGTAATTGAGCATTATTATGCTTAAATATTCCTTTTATCTTTTAAATCCAAATTCAAATTAAAGGAAATAGAAGGAAATACAAATATATCTAAATCTGAACCGATACCAAAATCAATAGCGTTCGTCCTTGAGCCAAAAAAGTGATATGTGCAAAATGTCGTGATGATTGGACAAAAAATTCGATCTGCACTTTGATTACAAGAATACATGAACTCACAGACGGACATGGATAAATCGAATCAGAATGTGATTCTGAGTCGATCAGTATACTTATAATGCCCTGTACCACAGTGGTGGTGAAGGGTATAAAAAAATTATCAGCTAAAAACATATGAAATAAATAATTGCCGTTTTTCACGTAAATGGCTTAAAAAAAGCATTTAAAAGGTAAAATTTTTACCTTCCGAGTTTACCATGGACCGATTCAGGCCATACTTGGCATGAATGTTGGAGGTCATAGGAAAAGTCAAAAATTCAGCCGAAATGGATAAGAATTGCGCCCTATATGGTCTCAAGAAGTAAAATCGGTTTATTTGGGTGATATATCAGGTTATGGACCGATTCAGACCATATTTGGCACTTATATTGAATTTATTGTGCAACATGTTTGCCATATCGGATAAGAATCGTGCTCTCTCGATGCTCAAGAAGTATACTCGGGAGATCGGTTTTTATGGGAGCTGTATCAGATTATGAACCGATTTAGACCATGTTTGGAATAGTTGTTGGAAGTCAAAACAAATCATTTCATGCAACATTTCAGCCAAATCGGATAAAAATTGGGCCCTCTTGAGGCTCAAGAAACCAAACCAGAACACTATGTTCAAAATTTTTGCGAAATAGGACAAAAATTGTGGCATCCAGTGGCTAAAGATGTCAAATCGGGAGATCGGTTTATGTGGGAGCTATAGCAGGTTATAGACCGATTTTAACCGTACTTGGCACAGTTGTTGAAAGTGGTAACAGAACACAATCTGGAAAATGTCTGCTAAATCGGACAAAATTTGAGGCTTCCAGGGGCTCAAGAAGTCAAATCGGGAGATTGGTTTATATCAGGTTACAGACCGAACCGAACACTATCTGGCTTGTCAAAAGACGGCAATTTTTTATAGAATAAACAATCAAACAAAAGTTTTTCTTAGGAGTGAGATTTCTGGAACCCAATTTAGAGCCTTTTTGCAATTGAGGGTTTCTATACTAAAAAAATAAGTTAACGACGACCTTTGACTTAATATAATATTATTTTATACCCTCCACCATAGGATTGGGGTATACTAATTTCGTCATTCTGTTTGTAACAACTCGAAACATGCGTCTGAGACCTCATAAAGTATATATATATTATTGATCGTCCTGTCATTTTAAGTCGATCTAGCCATGTCCGTCCGTCCGTCTGTCGAAAGCACGCTAACTTTCGAAGGAGTAAAGCTAGGCGCTTGAAATTTTGCACAAATACTTTTAATTAGTGTAGGTCAGTTGGGATTGTAAATAGACCAAATCGGTCCATATTTTCATATAGCTGCCACGTAAACCGATCTTGGGTCTTGATTTCTTGAGCATCTAGAGGGCGCAATTCTCTATCGATTTGACTGAAATTTTGCACGTGGTGTTTTGGTATCACTTCTAATAGCTGCGATAAGTATGATTCACATCGGTCCAGGTTTTGATATAGCTGCCATATAAACCGATCTTGGGTCTTGACTTCTTGAGCCTCTAGACGGCGCAATTATTATCCGATTTGACTGAAATTTTGCATGCCGTGTTTTGGTATCACTTCCAACAACTGTGTTAAGTATGATTCAAATTGGTTTATAATCTGGTATAGCTGCCATATAAACTGATCTTGGATTTTGACTTCTTGAGCCAATAGAGCGCGCAATTCTCATCCGATTTGGCTGAAATTTTGCATGAGGTTTTTGTTTGAGTTCCAATAACTGTGCTAAGTATGCCTACTACTTTTGAAAGCAGGTGTGGTTTTAAGTCAAAGTCTTTAAATTCCGCTTTTCTTCGCTAAATAGTCATAAAATATTAAGAAAATTATTTTTTTTTGCTATAAAGCATATTGGCTTAGAAAATAAAAAATTTTTTTGGTAATAATGAAAAATAATAATAATTTATGAAAATCGAACCATAAATGAAGATTTGGCGGCCCAAACAAGTTTTCAAATGCCGAGAGGCCTGTCAAAGAGCCCGGACCACCAAGGGCCTTAAAATTTTCCATACACCTAGAAAAAATAGTCTGCTGATATCAGCAAACATTGTCTGCTGATATTAAATTAAAAATTTTGAACGTTTGGATAAATCAATTCAAAATTTTTGAACTTCGAAACAACAATTGAGGCATTTGTTATATATTAATAAACAAATTTGCGAAATTTGTTCAAAAGCATATGTTAAAAAGTAGTAGTTATATTGCTGCTGTTATTTAAATTCTATCAAGACTTAGCAAATTACAGAAAATTTGAACATATTTTGCAAAATAAGATAGAATATAAAAATTTTAGAAATATTTATGAAATTTTTGAGCTTTTTGAACTTTTCAAAATTTGAAGGTATGGTTGCTGTTTTAGCAACAAATTACTGCTGTCCCATTTTCAGCAGACTTTCTGCTTTTTCTGCAAACGTTTTTGCTGTTTTTACTAACAAATTTCTATGAGTGTATGATTTCTTATCTAATCTTTAATCATTTAAAATTTTTAAGAGATATCTCTTTCACTTCTCAAACGGTAAATTTTTACTATTTTTTCGATCGTATCCCACTGTGGAACGGTGGCAAAAATTTGGAAATGATAGCGATGAAAATAAGATATAATTTAAATAATTAAAAAAAGCGCTCATTACATATTACTCCACCCAATAAATTCCAACCTGTACAATTTCAATTTGCATCAATATAGCTAACGTGCTGTTGTTGCTGATTTCTGATTGTCATGATGAGTTGTAGCCGTCGATTTTGCTCTGATTAGCAAGCACGGTGGAACGCCATGGTTATGTCATTTCTCCGCTACGTTAATATTTTTATTATACTTACTTTAAATGTTTATTGCATCGATATTGATTCGGAAATTTCGGAATTTATTATTTCTTTACCATAACAATGGCGCTTATCATAGGCCATTAATGAATCCAAATGGTCTGACGATGCATTTGCATAATTCAATTGCTTCTAATCATAGATCTTGGATTGTGCTATTGTTGCTGCATTTGGCAGTGGAGCTATTGTGGTGATGGCACCCAAACGGCATAAGTCGTAAAATCAAAATTTGTTTATCGCTTTCCGAGTCATAAACAAATCCCTCGATTAAGATTTTTACACATTTAATTCGATGATTATCGATGACCGGGGCTTAGATCTCATTTAAATTCATGTGATTGACGGCAGACAGGTGGTTGACAATGATGGTTCACATAAAAAACAATCATTAACATAATTATGGCTTTGAATATTTGATCATCACGGGGATTATTTTGGTATTTGGTTTCAATGATAAAAGCACCATATTAACGGTCTCTGATTTACAGGTCATACTGTACCATTAAGAAAATAGAATAAAATACAGTTAATTTGGTTAGTGCGATTTATACGCTACCGAAACTTTTAATCCGGTTAAAATACCTGGCCATTAATGTCTGATGTATGTGAATTTGCATACAATACTCGACTAGCCTTCAAGCGTATATTCTTTAGTGATATTAGGATATTTGACTGAAAACCTTTGACTTAATATAATATTATTTTGTACCCTCCACCATAGGATTGGGGTATACTAATTTCGTCATTCTGTTTGTAACAACTCGAAACATGCGCCTGAGACCTCATAAAGTATATATATTCTTGATCGTCCTGTCATTTTAAGTCGATCTAGCCATGTCCGTCCGTCTGTCGAAAGCACGCTAACTTTCGAAGGAGTAAAGCTAGGCGCTTGAAATTTTGCATAAATACTTTTTATTAGTGTAGGTCAGTTGGGATTGTAAATGGACCAAATCGGTCCATATTTTCATATAGCTGCCACGTAAACCGACCTTGGGTCTTGATTTCTTGAGCCTCTAGAGGGCGCAATTCTCTACCGATTTGACTGAATTTTGCACGTAGTGTTTTGGTAGCACTTCTAATAGCTGCGATAAGTATGATTCAAATCGGTCCAGGTTTTGATATAGCTGCCATATAAACCGATCTTGGGTCTTGACTTCTTGAGCCTCTAGACGGCGCAATTATTATCCGATTTGACTGAAATTTTGCATGCCGTGTTTTGGTATCACTTCCAACAACTGTGTTAAGTATGATTCAAATTGGTTTATAATCTGGTATAGCTGCCATATAAACTGATCTTGGATTTTGACTTCTTGAGTCAATAGAGCGCGCAATTCTCATCCGATTTGGCTGAAATTTTGCATGAGGTTTTTGTTTGAGTTCCAATAACTGTGCTAAGTATGGCGCAAATCGGTACATAACCTGATATAGCTGCCATATAAACCGATCTGGGATCTTGACTTCTTGAGACTCTAGAGGTCGCAATTCTCACCCGATTTCGCAGAAATTCCGTACAACGGCTTCTCTCATGACCTTCAACATAAGTGTCTAATATGGTCTGAATCGATCAATAGCTTGATACAGCTCCCAAATAAACCTATCTCCCGATTTTGCTTCTTGAGCCCCTACAAGGCGCAGTTCTTATCCGAATGAACTGAAATATTACACAATGACTTCTACAATGTTGAGCATTCATTTATGGTCCGAATCGGACTATAACTTGATATAGCTCCAATAGCATAACAGTTCTTATTCAATATTCTTTGTTTGCCTAAAAAGAGATATCGCGCATAGAACTCGACAAATGCGATCCATGTTGGAGGGTATATAAGATTTGGCCCGGCCGAACTTAGCACGCTTTTACTTGTTTTCAAAATATATTTATAGATACGCATATGAATTTGATACAATGAGTAATTTATGTTTGAAAACCAATGTTTGATTAACGATAAACCTGAACACTATACAATATATAAAGACATACTATATGCCAAAAGCATCGAGATAAAAGCCTTAATAGTATTTTTATACCCATCACCATAGGATGGGATTATACTAATCTAGTCATTCCATTTGTAACACCTCGAAATATTCGCCTAAGACCCCATAAAGTGTATATGTTCTTGATCATCTCGACGTTCTGAGTCGATGTAGCCATGTCTGTCCGTCTGTCGAAATCACGATAGATGTTGAACGCGTAAAGCTAGCTAGCTAGAGGACAGAGGGCAGGGACTGAGACCTGTTTTAGACTGCCTGACCATAATACGGTCCTACAGGCGGAGATCCGCCCGATCACGGAATGCGTGATCAAGTGTGAACATCTTTACGGACAATAAAATTGTCCGTAATCTAATGTGGAGATCCAGATCGTGAGAATACGATGGTATTACTGAAAGGAAGTAAGAAGGAGGTCAGTATAGCTATTGGTATCATAACGGTACACACAGAACTACGAGCTCACTTATGTAAAATCGGTGCAACAAGTGATAGCATGTGTAGGGCATGCGGGGAAGATGATAAGACATTGGAGCATTTCCTATGTCATTGAACGGCTTACGCGTTTAACAGATACCGGCACTTTGGTGGGGACACAATACCAGACATGAACCAACATAGGGGCGTGGCATGGAGAACAATTAAGGATTTTGTAAGTAGCACGGAATTCCTAACATAGATTTTTATCGAGGTTACTTTTTAGTTTTTAGAGGTGTATTTCGCGAATATGCAAATTTTGCCCAAGAACATTCTCACATATCAATGAGTGCAGTCCGATTTAAGTTTAAGCTCAATGATAAGGCGCCGAGTCCGAACGGCGTGCTGTAGTGCGACACCTCTTGAGAGAGAAGTTTTACATGGCATAGTACCTCACAAATGTTGCCAGCATTAGGAGGGGAAAACCACCGCTGAAAATTGTTTCTGATGATCTCGCCAGGATTCGAACCCAGGCGCTCAGCGTCATAGGCGGACATGCTAACCTCTGTGCTACGGTGACATGGGGCAGGTTAATATCTGCCCCATTTTTTTCAACTTAACATCGATTTAGGTCGTTTGGGATTGTAAATGTGCCATATCAGTTCAGATTTAGATATAGCTTCCATATAAACTGATCTCCCGATTTGACTTCTTGAGCCCCTGGAAGCTGCAATTTTTGTTCGATTTGACTGAAATTTTGCATATATTCTTTTATGACTTCCAACAACTGTGCCAAGTACGGTCCGAATCGGTCTATAACCTAATATAGCTCCCACATATACCGATCTCCCGATTTGACTTCTTGAGTTCTTACAAGCCGCAATTTTTATCCGATATGGCTGACATTTTGCATGCGATATTCTGTTAAGACTTCCAAGAACTGTACCAAATACGACCAAAATCAGTCTATAACCTGATATAGCTCCCATGTAAACCGGTCTCTCGATCATCCTTGTTCGGTTCCTAGAAGCATTAATTTTAGCTGGTTTGACAGAAGTTTGGTATGTAGAATAAAATTATGCCCTACAACTTAATTTATTTTGTAAAAATTTTTAGCAGAATCCATGGTGGTGGGTTCCCAAGATTCGACCCGGCCGAACTTAGCACGCTTTTATAAATTGAGAATGAAATTCGTATTTATACAAGGATCTCCCGATTTAAACTCTCAATCTGTCAGAAATTGGAACAGGGTGGTGAATTGGAACCATCTTTCTGAATGGATTGAGTTGTATTACATTCCTATCACTACTGTGTAACTCAGTTGACATTGGGATATAGCCCAAAGAATAAACATCTGAGGCTGTACTAAATTTGACACGTGTAGGTTAGGTGAGGAAGATTATCCGACATCAAAACATTAGCTGTCAATATTCAGCTTACGCGGCCAACAGTCTCCGTTACCTCCGAAATCAGACTTGTGGAGGTTACTTTTCGGCACTAAGAGCAAACCGTTTGCTGGCCTTTGAGGTATGTTCAAAGTGGCATGCGGCGGATCATAATCCCTCACCTTCAACCTTATTCCTTATTTGTAGGTAGATCATAAACATTTAGCATACAATAGCGATATCTTCGCAAAAAAAACCACCACAAGTCACTTTTAAGGGTTAGAGTAATATTTTCATACAACTCCAAAACTCCAATTTTCACAACCTTATTCCGATTGATACATTCTTTTTGTCATCGTGACATTCATGGCCTACTTACGGCAACTACATCACCTATTATCAAATGTGGGTGTATTGTGTGATTTGATCTAGCCTTGTCAATTCGTATGACCATCATGACCTGAAACTTGGTAAGATTATGTTTTAACCATAAAAGTTCGAAGTTCGTTACGGGAGCTATATCTAATCATGACCGGTTTAGCCCATTTACTAGCCAACCGACCTACATTGATAAGAGGTATCTATGCAAAATTTTGAATGGCTAACTTTATTTGTTCGAAAGTTGCATTAACTTGCATTAGATAGATGGTTGAAAAATATTTATACTTTATAAACTTATATACAGCCATTTTATGATGAACATTCTTTTGTAATCCCTAACACCTTACATCCATAAGGAGTTGAAGTAAATATCTTAATTCTTTCAACTGCTATCGTGATTTCAACAGCCAGATGGACGGACACTGCTAGGTCGACTCAAAATATTAAGGCGATCAAGAATATATGTACTTTAAAAGTTCACAGATAAGTAGTTCACACAGGCTATTAGTTACCACTCCAGGTGTTTTTACTTGTTATGTTTGAACATCGGATGCTCACCGATATGCTATACACTAATTTCATTCAAAACAGGCTAGCACTACTTCCAGTAAACAACGATTACGTCGCACAGTGGAATAGAACCGAAAAAAAGAAGCTAGTAAAAAATATGCCATTTGAGAACGGCTAAAGATAACTCTTTGAAATTTTGAATTCGGAGCTTAGGTGGTTCGGGCGCCTCCCGCAGTTTTTTAAAGTTGACAACATCGGCATTTTGAAAAGTTGTTCCGGCTGCCAATCTTCATTTTTATACCCACCACCATAGGATAGGGGGTGTATTCATTTAGTCATTCCGTTTGCAACACATCGAAATATCCATTTTCCACCATACAAAGAATTATATATGTCGGGTCATCTTAAAATTCTAAGGCGAGTAACAATGTCCGTGTGTCTGTCCGTCCGTCTGTGGTAATCACTCTTGAATCAGGGTTTAGATCGGGCTATATTTAGATATAGGTGCCTTAAAGACCGATCTGCCGATAAAGGATTTAAAGGCCATAAAAGCTTTATATATTATCCGATTTCGCTGAAATTTGAAATAGTGAGTTGTTTTAAGCGTCCCGACATCTGACCATAATATGGTTCAGATCGGACGTTATTTAGATATAGCTGCCATATAGACCGATCTGCCGATAAAGGGTCTGAAGCGCGTTAAATTACTTATTTATTACCCGATTTCGTTAAAATTTCAAATAGTGAGTTGTTTTAAGCCTTCCGAGATCCGACTCCAATATGATACAGATCTGACTATATAGATATAGCTGCCATATAAACCGATCTTCCAAATTAGGGTCTTAATTCAGTGAAAAGCGGATATAGCGGATATAGCGGGGACCTGAATCTCCAGACCAGCCCCTATTTAGATATAACTATCGATATTGAGTGGAGTTATAATAAAATAGGATGATTAATATATCCATGGTAGTAGGTATCCAAAGTTCGGTACTGCTGATTTTTTTTTTACTTGTTAAATATAATTTTTGGCCTCGTACTCGTATTTTAGGATTTGCGATCCACAATTTTAATCCACTCCAATATTATGCCACAAATGGACATATATACCAAACGGAACATTATGGGATTCTATTGAAAGGCATTTGAGAGTTAAATACGAATAAAACTTAAGTGGCAGCTAAGTACACCAGGCCAACTAGTTAAATATAAAAACATGTAAAAGCGTGCTAAGTTCGGCCGAGCCGAATCTTATATATACACTCTACCATTGATCGCATTTGTCGAGTTCTTTGTCCGGCATCTATTTTTAGGCAAATAAAGGATATTGGATAAGAATTTCTATGCTATTGGGGGTATATCAGGTTTAGGTTCGATTCGGACCATAATTGAGTTGAATGATGGATGCCATAGTAGAAGTCATTGTGCAAAGTTTCAGACGGTTCGGAAAAGAATTGCGCCATTTAGTGGATCAAGAAGTCAAATCGTGAGATCGGTTTATATGGGAGCTGTATCAGGCTATAGACCTATTCAGATCATATTTTACACGTATATTGAAGGTCATGGGAGAAGCCGTGGTGCAAAATTTCAGCTACATCGGATAAGAATTGCGCCCTATAGTGTCTCAAAAAGTCAATATCCAAGATTGGTTTATATTCGTATGGTAGCTATATCAAAACATGAACCGATATGATCCATTTATAATCCCAACTGACCTTCACTACTAAGAAGTATTAGTGCAAAATTTCAAGCGCTTAATAAAGAAAATATATTCTTGATCGTGTCGACATTCTAAGTCGAACAAGCCATGTCCGTCCGTCCGTCTGTCGAAATCACGATAGCGATCGAATGTATAAAGTTATCCGCTTGAAATTTTCCACAATTATACTTAAGGATAAGGATCCGAACCAGCTTTGCAGAAGGGCCGAAAAGGACTTGCAGATGGCACACGACTGGGCTACGTGGCACACGCCTGGGCAACTAGAACATGTTGCCTTGGCATAGGCGGAGCGATGAGGATCACGTCCACTAGGGCACTGGAGACTATTCTAGATATCTGACCCATAGACATACAGTTTAAGAGTGATGGAGCCACTGCGGTTTATAGACTAAAGGCGATGGGATAATGGATAAAGGATAGGAGAAGCTCATATCATCTCGGTATAATCGAGGTGCCGATAGGCAACCTGGAAGGAATGGAAGAGGTTTCCGATCGCATACATGAAACGACACATGAGACCGAGTGGGATGCATTCCTGCCTGAGGCACAGTCTTGGATTGCCGGAACTTTATAATTCTATTTTTTATATTATATATATATATATATATATATATATATATATATATATATATATATATATATATATATATATATATATATATATATTAAGATCGGTCTGGAGATCGGTCTATATAGGGATTATATATGACTAAAATTCGATTTTATGAGATCAGAAGCTCAGATTTATATAAAAAGAATAGAATTTTATACATATCAGAACTCACCAATCTGGACAATATTCAAAAAATAGAAGGTCTATCAAAACGCACTGTTACAAAATTCATCCAAATCCGATGAAAAATGCTCCTTTTATGGGCTCAATACTCCATATTGGGAGATCGGTCTATATGGCAGCTATATCCAAATATGATCCAGACCTCGCTGTGCCGAATTTCATCAAAATAGGATAAAAAAAATGCTTCTTTTATAGGCACATTACGGGAGATCGGTCTATGTGGCAGCTATATCCATTAAATACCCGAGTGTAGGGTATTTTCCCGGTAGAAACCCATCTCTATGTATTATGCCATGTAAAAACTTCTTCTCAAAGAGGCGTCGCACTGCGGCTATAAAAAAGGTCCTTAAACTTGAATCGGATAGGACACATTGGGAATGTTCATGGGCAAATTTGAATACATTCGATTCAAATATCGAAGGGCCTAATACAACTCCCTGCGCAAAATTTCTCTGAAACCGGGTTATAAATGCTGCTTCTAAGAGAATAAGACCCTGTAGCGTGATTTTAACAGACAGTCATTGTCTTAGATTTTTACGACTACCAAGAATTTAAATGTAGGATCGGATATTAATATTTTGATGTGTTGCAAACTGAATGGTATCCTTCGGTAGTGAGTATAAAAAATATTAGTTTTCCACGTGAAAGGGGTATAGAGTACCAAACTTAAGTTGTGAAAAGATTCGCGTCTTTATCAGAAATCAGTTTCATTTTTTATGGCAAAACGCCGTTGGTAAACCGGAAATTGTTGTAAATCAAAACGAAATTTCATGTTCCAATGATTACAAGTATCTGCCACCTTTATTAAGTAGAATACGTACAAATTCTCAAGGAACTTTGAAATGTTATAAATATTTTAAAGATTTTAGGAAAGAAATGCATCTCAATATAGGTCGATGCTCTTAAAATGTTACCGGGAATAGGAGAGGGATGGGGAAAATGTTCTGCCCATGGTTGGTTACCCTTTTCATCGGCTTTATTCTACCGCTAGAGTCAATGTCATTTGAAGTTTAAAAGGAAAAACACTAACGCCTATCAAAGTGCACCACATTAGTAGGATTGGCAGGCAAACCCAAGGTAACAGAAAAGGTGCTTGACAATGTGTAGAATTGAACTGTAGAAAAAAGAAGATTTTGTGTTTAACAAGTAAGAGCGTGCTAAGTTCGACCGGGCCGAATCTTATATACCCTGCACCATGTATCGCATCTGTCGAGTTCTTTGCGCAGTATCTCTTTTTAGGTAAACAAAGAATAATGAATACGGACGGAGAAGGAGCTATATTAAGTTATAGTCCGATTCGGGGCTTAAGAAGCAAAATCGGGAGATCGGTTTATATGGGAGCTGTATCAAGCTATAGATCGATTCTGACCATATTACACACGTATGTTGAAGGCCATAGGAGAAGCCGTTGTACAAAATTTGTGCCAAATCGGATGAGAATTGCGCTCTCTAGAGGCTGAAGAAGTCAGGATCAAAAATCGGTTAATATGGCAGCTATATCAGGTTATGGACCGGGTTGGGCCATGCTTATCGCACAAATGTTGGAAGTGATACCAAAACACAACGTGCAAAATTACAGCCAAATCGGATAAGCATTGCGCCCTCCAGAGGCTCAAGAAGTCAAGACCCAAGATCGGTTTATATGGCAGCTATATCAAAACATGGACCTTTTTGGCCCATTTACAATCCCAACCGGCCTACACAAATTATAAATATTTGTGCATAATTTCAAGAGGCTAGCTTTACTCCTTCCAGAATTAGCGTGCTTTCGACAGGCAGACGGACGGAATGGCTAGTTCGCCTTAAAATGTCACGACGATCAAGAATATATATACTTTATAGGGTCCTAGACGCATATTTTAAGGCTTTACAAACAGAATGACGAAATTAATAGTATACCCCCATCCTATGGTGAAGGGTATAAAAACTTTTAATTTTCTATTTAATCAATCTTACGGTTACGAGCATTTTCGGTTTTTAGATGCCTATTCTAAAGATGGCTATGGGTTTATTAGAATCGAGTTTTGCATTTGATTTCTATAAAAACTAAGATCTTTTATAGAATAAATATTTTCTAATTCTTGTATAGCTCTTGTTAGTGTTTTATGAGCTCAGTCAGGGGTTTTATCATGTTGCTCTTGATTTCATTTTAGTATGATATAAATTTAAGTTTTATAGTAAAAGCAGCATGAAAAAACCTTAGGGTATTTAGACAGAATAAAAACCAAAACTATTTAAAATCGCTATAAAATTAATTTTATTTGCAAATACACAGTTCCAAATGATCACAATAGAGGAATTACAAGAATGCATCTGGAGATAGATGAAGAATCATCGGCAACACTTCTTCAGAGCAACCAGTTGTAGACACTGTAGGATGTGTGGCGAAATTTATCCCCATTTACCTTCCTTCTATTAAGCGAAGGGACTTTATCTGCAGTATTTTCACCAGGGCTGAAGTGTGATCTGATCTGGGTGTTATTTTGGACAGTAGGTTACGTTTTAAGTTGCACATTGATAAGTGCGTCAATATAGCAAAGTCGTTGTTGGGTTTTATAAAATGGTGGTCAATGGAGTTTGATAATCCTAATGTGACAAATGTTTATTTACAAGCTTAGTCCGGTCTACATTGGGATACGGTTGCGTGATTTGTAATCCATTCTACAAGTGTTATCCAGATAGGATTGAATCATTCCTGGTACAATTTCTTATGTTTGCGCTTAGAGGCTTGCCATGGAATGCGGGTGATGTTCTTTCTCTTTATAGCTGTGTTTATTGTGAAACTATTGCGTGGTAAGATTGATTCCCAATTCTTAACTGGCGAATTAGATTTTAACATTCCTTTCCGAAATACGCGGCACAAATTAAATAAACTGTATAATAGTATATCTTTCACCGTTTCTATAGATGTAATAAAGAATTCTTTCCTTCATTAGTATTGTAGTTTGTTATGGCTGCATGAACTAAGAAATAATGCCCTAAACTCAAAATGAAATAATGCCCCAAAACCATGTATGGCACACAACGACAATGAATTTTGGGGAGTTATTTCATAAATCTATTCGACAACATAAAATAATTGGGCGTTATTTCATTTTGCATAAACTATTAATTTCGTTTAAAGCATAGTTAAATGCCGCTACCCCTACCGTACGTTTTATTCTTTCAATATGCAAGTGAAGATAATATTCAGTTCATATTAAACCATTGTGCTGTTAATAACTAAAAGTTAAAAATGGATTTTGAGATAATTGCTGGAATGAGAAGAAGTAGTCGACTTCTTTATGTGAAGGATCAAAAAATTATATTTAGAAACAATCAAAAAGGCGTTAAATTCCGCCGGGCCTAACGAGTATATATGTAAACCACCTTTCGTCATAATCCGGTGACAAATGCATAATGTATGCGCCTTTAGCAGCTATATCGAAATATGGTCCGATTTGGACCAAATTCGACGCGGATATTGAGTGGGCTAATAAGTACAAGTCATTGTTCAAATTTGTAGAACAAAATATTGGTCTTTTTGGTAGCCATATCCAAATATAGACCGATCTGAACCATATACGACACGGATGTCGAAAAGCCTAACATAAGTCACTGTGTCAAATTTCAGCGAAATCGGATTATAAATGAGCCTTTTATTAGGCCAAGACTTTAAATCGAGAGATCGGCCTATATGGCAGCTATATCCAAATCTAAACCGAAATGGGCCAAACTAAAGAGGAGGCTTAACGAAGGGCTTAACACAACTAACTGTCCCAAATTTCGGCGTAATCGGACAATAAATGCGCCTTTTATGGGCCAAAAACATTATATCGAGAGATCGGTCTATATGACAGCTATATCATAATTGGGACCGATGTGAGCCAAATTGAAAAAGAATATTGAACATAACTCACTGTCCCAATTTTTGCTAAAATCGGACAATAAAAGCGCCTCTTATGGGCCCAAGACCTTATATCGAGAGATCGGTCTATATGGCAGCTATATGCAAATCAGGATCGATCTGAGCCAAATTGCGGAAATATGTCGAAGGGCCTAACACAACTCACTATCCCAAACTGCGGCGAAATCGGACAATAAATGCGATTTTTATGGTTCCAAGACCTTAAATCCAGAGATTGGTCTATATGGCAGCTATATCCAAATCTGAACCGATCTGGGCCAAATCGAAGAAAGATGTCGAAAGGCCTAACACAATTAAATTTTTGTATAAAATTCCATGAAGATTTTGGGTTTAAAAAGATTTTAATTACTTTTTTATTTAAAAAAATTTCAAAAATGTTATCTTTTGAAAAAATTACATCGCTATTCGAATATGCCCAAATTAAAATGAGTAGACATATGAGATAAAGTTAACCTCAATAACCCTGGTTCAAGAGCTGCAGGATGTTGCGTATATGCAACATTGGGCAATGGTGCTAAATTTAAATGCAAGTTGATATTTTTTTCAAATGCCATTTACCGATTTTATTATTTCAATATATGTTTGTAAGGATACAAAACAATTTTGTTGAGTATTGGAGCACAAGTGCATATTGCATTTACATCTTGGAAATCCAGCATACTACATTTGACCCTTTTTCCTCATTCCGGCGAATTTTGCAGGCTTCTCATCAGTCCACTATGGGAGGCCACCGTAGCTCAGCCCCCCAGGCTGAAGAAGTCAAATCGGGGGATCGGTTTATATGGGAGCTATATCAGGTTAGAAATCTATTTTGACCATACTTGGCACGCCTGTTGGACAAAACAGCAAACAGCAAGAGGTATAAATACCCAATAAATACTTTTTTGGGTATTAATAATTCTGCAGATATCTTGGGTTGAAAAACATCTTGCAAACTTTTTTGATGATTTCGTATTCTTTGTATATAAACCTGTTCTTCTGATCTCAAAAAAATCGGATTTTATTTATATATAGTTGCTATATACGCCGATCTCCAGACTTAAAGTCATGAGGTGATAAATTGGTAATTTTTCATCCGATTTCGATGAAATCTAGCGCAGTGAGTTCTGGTAGACCCTTACCCATTTTTGTTAAGTGTGGTTCAGATCGGTCTATATTTGGATATAGCTGTCCTTTAGACCGTTCGCCCGATCTCTCTATATAGGGTATTGGTGCCATAAAAGATCCATTTATTACACGAATTCGATGAAATTTGTCATAGTGTGTTCTGGTAGACCCCTACCCGTTCCTGTCAAATGTGGTCCAGATCGGACCATGTTTGGATTTAGCCGTCATTTAGCCGTCATTTAGACCGATATAGAGTAATGAGCCTATAAAAGGAGCATTTTTCATCCGATTTTGATGAAATTTGAAACATTGCGTTTTGATAGACCTCTACACCTTTCTGACGAACATCGTCCAGATCGGACCATGTTTGGATATAGCTACCATATAGACCAATCTCCCGATATAGGGTATTGAGCCCATAAAAGGAGCATATTTCATCCGATTTTGATGAAAATTGAAACAGTGCGTTTAGCGTCATAGGCGACGTTGAACGCCTGGGTTCGAATCCAGGCGTGACCATCAGAAAAAATTTTCAGCAGTTGTTTTCTCCTCCTAATGCTGGCAACATTTGTGAGGCACTATGTCATGTAAAACTTCTCTCCAAAGAGGTGTCGTAGTGCGACACGCCGTTCGGACACGGATATAAAAAAGAGGCCCCTTATCATTGGGCTTTAACTTGAAGCGGACTGTTCCTTAGTGAAATGTTCATGGGCAAAATTTGCATTAATTTGCATGGGCTTAATACTCTATATCGGAAGATCGGTCAATATGGCAGCTATATCCAAAAACAAAAGGGATTAGAGGGGTATCAAAACTCGCTGTGTCAGATTTCATCGAAATAGGATGAAAAATGCTCCTTTTATGAGCTCATTACACTATATCGAGAGATCGGTCTACATGGCAGCTATATCCAAATATAGTGCAATCTGAACCACACTTAACAGAGATGGGTAGGAGTCTACCAGAACACACTGTGCCGAATTCCATCGCAATCGGATGAAAAATGACAACTTTATTGTCTTAAGACTTTAAGTCTGGAGATCGGTCTATATATAAATAAAATCCGATTTTATGGAATCAGAAGATCAGGTTTATATACAAAGAATACGAAATCATCGAAAATTGTTAGCAAATGTTTTTATATCCAAGATATCTGAAAAATTATAAATAGCCAGCTTTTGGGTATTAATGGGTAAGTACCCGGGTACTTACCCAATTTACCGGGTAAAGACCTTTTGGGTATTTACCCATCGCCCGTTTCTACTGATACGCCATGTATCTTCATCAACACCTTTGTCAAATTGATTAAGGTGCCCTACATACCCAACGACTATTGAGTACGGTGTAGTGCACGCTTTTGTTTTGAAACATGGCTCAATAAGTCCACTAACTCTCCTTAGCACAGCAAGAGAGAAGAAAGCCTTACTTTTCTCTGTTCCGATACAAACTAATCATCAATGCTAAGAACAATAAAATACATCAATATTGCCAAACTCTTCTTGTTGTGCACTTGAACCATGGTACAAGAACTTAAAGTATGGTATGGTCTTGCGAACAGCTGAGTAAAATTTTTTTAGTTTCACAATTTTCCTAATGTCAAACATTTATGTGTGTGCTTTCATGTGAATGTGTGTTGTTTACATTAACACAAAGTACTAGGAAAACGAAATACTGAACGTTGGTTATATTTTTTTATTCAGGTTGCGTTTTTGCAAATAAAAAGTTTCATTGTGGTTGTTTTCGTGGCAATAACAAATCATCTGCTTGGAAGATTCGATATCTTCACCATCACAATTTTCACATGCGGATTTTATTGTTCCCATTATTGATTCGGCTTCTATTTCTTGATGTGGTGTTTCGTTTGAGAAAGAAAGTGCCGTGAATTTCTCTGGGCCAGAAATATTTAACCTCCTACAGCCCAGCCGGCATTTGACATTACGAGCTGTAAACAATCCACCAGGGTTGCACAGAAAAATGTTGTTGTTGGCCAAATTACCCTACCTTCTAAGTTCTTGTACCATGACTTGAACATTCTTTGAATGTCACTGCAAGTGCTTTTTGTGCTTAGGTCACATTGATCTATAGCACTGATTTTACTTCAAGAAAATATTTTTACAATGGAAAGAGTTTGCGAATAATAAATGATCTCAATTTCATTTATTATTTGTCATGCCAACATAAGAAGATATTCTCTTATATTTGTATAGACCTATGTCCAAAAAAATTACATAGTTAAAAAAAATTAAAATATAATAAAAAACATAGTGTCTAAAAATTAACATGGTTCACAAATTGAAATATAATTAAAGCATAAAACATTCAATAAAAAAAACAATATTAAAAATAAAACTTATTTGAAATATTTAAATAGGTTTTTTCGGAAAGTTGCTGCTCATGCGTTGAACGCTAGACGGAAGATTATTCCAGAGACGTATAGTGGATATGAAGAATTGCCCCTCGGAGTTGAGACAATTGATTCTGAGAAAGACATTTTTCGTTCCTGTGATAGAACGAGCAAACTTCAGAAGATGGAAGAAGATGAGGCTTCTGATATTAAGATTGTTTTTGAAAGAAACGTCAAATACTTGAAATGCAAACTGTGATTTGCTATCGTGTAGGGGAACTTAAGAGAAATGAACAAAGAAACACACACTTTTTTCAACTTTATTTAAAACTTTATTATTGAAGTTGATAGGAGGACGTGATCCAGATGAGTGATGTCGATCAGATGGCCGTTTCCACATCTATATCGTTGCCACCTTCTGCGAGAGAGATGAAGTATGTACAAAGCCGATGTGGAGTAAAGTCTGTTGTTGAAGTACAGATGTCGCTTCAGCAGTGGCTTTAATAGTAATATTTTGGTTGAAAGCATCCTCACAAGCTCAATGGAATCAATTGGCCTCTTTTCAATCAATACCACGGTTCCCACTAACTTTACAGGCATCTCTTCGAGTCTATTGGACATACTTTTCGTTAATCAGAAGTCCAAAATATTGCTATATGATCAGCTGGATTCTCTAAGCATGGTTTAATTTTTCAAACTTCTGACTGTAATATTGAAAAATTAAATCATTCCAAAACATTTCGAGATTTTAAGAATATTGGCTTGGATTTTCTTAATCAAAAACTCTGTGATATACCCTGGGATACTATTTATTGTCTGCCATCTGCAGATAAATAAAAGAATCTCTTTCAGAATCAAATCAAAGAACTCTATAACAATACGAAGATCTCAATAACAATAAGAAGAACTCAATAAAATAAGAATTATTTTTGTTAAATTCTATTGGTCAGCAGTCTTTTTCTATGAGAACAAGTTTTATATAACACTTATGTTTGCCGCTAAGACATTTAATATCAATAAGTCGACGTCTTGGGCTAGTTGAATGAAAAAGCTTTCTAGAGAGTTTACCTCGAGAGTATTAGAAAAACAGTTTTCTCTTTGAAAATTATAATTTTTGAGGATAACATAAATAATTTACTTCTTTACTCTGACAGTTTCAAGGTGTCTCCCACCACTTGATCTTTCCATCGGGTGTTTGCCTTCAAAAGACTTCTTTGCTGGAGCTTCTTCATCCATTCTGACAACATGATCTAGCCAACGCAGCCCTTGTATTTTGATACGTGTAACTATACTATCGTCATCATACAGCTCGTGGTTCATACGACGCCTATGTTTTCCATTAAAGCAAACTGGCCCATACATTTTACAAAGAATCTTTCTCTCAAACACTCCAAGCACTGCCTCGTCTGCTTTTACAAGTACCCATGCCATAAAACCATATAACAACACGGGTAGTATCAGTGTCTTGTATAGTGTGATCGTATGTCGAGAGGCGGCCTTGTTGTTATTTCAAAACTGGTGTCATTCGTTTCGATAATGGCGGTTGTGGTTCCTAACTATCTCCATTTACTTTATCTGATCGGTTGTATACGGCGTTTTGGGAGTTGATACCATCCATTTTGTCTTATCTCCATTTACCCATTTCACTGACCCATTTTCACTGACTTTCCTTCAAAGGCTGCAGTTGCTACTTCCGGTGACGACCTAGATATCGATGTCGTCGGCATCGGCGAGCAAGAGAACACATGCCTCTTGTGAGTAGTGTGCCACATCTATTCACATCTGCATCTCGTATAATCTTCTCCAGCAGGATATTAAAGAGATCAGACGATAGCACGTCTCCTTGTCTGAAACCTTGTTTGGTATTGAATAGTCCGGAGAGATTGTTTCCTATTCTTACTGAGGAACGTGTATCTGCAAGTGTAATCCTGCAGAGATTTATTAATTTTGCAGGGATGGCAAACTCAGACATGGCTTGAAATACCTTTG
Source organism: Stomoxys calcitrans (assembly GCF_963082655.1). NCBI lineage: Eukaryota > Metazoa > Arthropoda > Insecta > Diptera > Muscidae > Stomoxys > Stomoxys calcitrans. The sequence continues at coordinate 169,094,846 of NC_081552.1, read as the reverse complement.
AACGTATAGGACTGTCGAAAGCGGTTTTGTAGTTACGCCTTATCGACGAGTCGCCTCCGGCCTTAAATAGTTCAGCGGGCAACCCGTTGGCTCCTGCTACCACGTTGTTCTTCAGTCGGGTCACAGCTACTTGGACCTCATTCTGACTAGGAGGTAAACATTCTATACCATCATCAGGGATTGGTCTGCGGTATCCTCTTCGCCGCCAACGTCGGACACTAGCAGCTCGGTAAAATGTTCTTTCCATATTTTCAGCAACTTATTTGTTGACGAAAATAAATCAAATTAATTTAAAAACGCAAAAAATGAACAAAAAAAAGGAAAATGGTTATAACTGCATAGCCGTAGAAATCTCTTCGTATTTCAGATTTTTAGTTCTACCTTATTTCTTATTTTATTTCCAATAAGCTAGAAAAACTTTTAGACTTATAAAGACATGATGCAAAAGCATCAAATACTGCAATAGTTGGATTGAATTTTAGTCGGATTTTTTCCATCAAAAAAGGATTTTCAATATATTATATAAAGGAGAATTTAGACCACACTTCGTAAAAATTGGTCAAAATTTATTTTTTGAAACATTTAAGAATTATAGTTGCTAAATGTTTTCAGTTTGTTTGCATAAAATTTTATGAAAATAAAAGTCTTTAAAACCTAATAGACAGACACCAACAAGAACAGCTTGTTGAAATCATAAATTTATGAATTTCAAAAAGTATGGGGTGCCATCCCCCTGATCCACATCATTATAGACTTTCAACAAATGTAGTTATGCTTCTCACATGTGGCACATATGCGTTTTATAAATGTAACAAAAGGCAGACAGCAAATTGGTTATATCGTTCCATAGTTAGATATAGCTTCCGTAAAAAACGGTTTCCCATTTAACTTCTTGAACCCAATATTGATTGAGAAAATTTGAATAAGTTTGTTGTGGCGTCCATGGCGGTGGGCACCCAATATTCAACCCGCAATCTCAGGCGTAGAATGTTGGCAATTTTGTCCGTAAGACAAAGGCGACAAAAAAAAAATAAAGTTGCCAAAAAAATATTATTTACAAAACTGTGTAACATATTGCAAATTTTGCCCATGGACATTCCACTAAGGAACAGGGGCAAACTTCTCGCTCAAGTTTAAGCTCAATGATAAGGGACCTCCTTTTTTTATAGCCGAGTCCGAACGGCGTACTGCGGGGCGACACCTCTTTGGAGAGAAGTTCTACATGGCATAGTACCTCACAAATGTTGCCTGCATTACTTTATTTTACTTTAATTGGCTATGACAGAATATTTGTTCCACTAGCTGAACGTAGAATAGCGTGTTGCCCGCATTAGGAGGGGGAAACCACCGCTGATTTTTTTTTCTGATGGTCTCCTCAGGATTCGAACCCAGGCGTTCAGCGTCATAGGCGGACATGCTAACCTCTGCGCTACGGTGGCCTTCTTATATTCGTTGAAATAATATCCTCCTGTAGCACTTGATCACAATCTTTGAATATATAACTCAAAACATTTAAAAAATCCCACCCACGATGTCCATCTATTTACTAATATTTCAACGTTGAGTGTATGTGTTTTGTGTTTTGGCATGTGGCCAATCTATTAATTTATATGCATATCCGCTGCAGGTAATCTATAAAAAACACAATTTATTCATTAGCATTGTTAAGGCGACATCAGAAGCGCCAAAACCCATAAAACGCATTATACGGTAATATATGACGATCTCTATTTGAACCCATAAAACATAAGCAAATATTGATAATATGCCAACACAAAAAAAGGCTATACTTATATAAAAGGTCTTTGCTCTTCTTTAGTCAATCACAACAAATTTAAGATTGAAGCTTTAACTTGCAGCAATACCATAAACTAGCAAACCAAAAATATGTTTCAAACTGTAAGTTTTCAAGTTAAACCTTTACCAGAGGTTTTGTTAAGTTTGCTTTCTTCCTTTCTAGATTGTTTTGGTCTCCTGTGTTTTTGTAACTGCCTTTTGTGCGCCGCCCAATCCGTTAGATGCGAATGCAAGCACTTTAGGACTCGCTAATGAAGTGCATCCTGATGGCAGTTACAACTTCTCCTACCAAACTTCAAACGGCATTGATTTTAGTGAATCGGGCGTGGGTAGTTCGTATGCCTCGGGTTCCTACAGCTATACTTCCCCAGAGGGTCAAAATGTAGCACTTAGTTACACTGCCGATGAAAATGGATACCAGCCGCGTGGAGATCATCTACCCACTCCACCACCCATTCCCGATTACATTCTCAGAGCTTTGGCTTATATTGAGGCGCATCCATTCCCCAAAATACCTAGAAAATGAGTAATGTTTATCTAAATAGTTTTTTTTAATGTATTAGCTTTGTTTAGTGATATAGTTTAATTTTAAGAAAGTTGAGAGTTAATACACTAGGAAAATTACCAAAAAGTTGTTTGATTTCTATCAACTATTATTAGTAAATAGTGTATTTTCCTCATTCTCCATTGCTTCAGACGTAAAAATTTGCCATAATGACATTGATCGAATAAATAAGTAACAAGTAAGAGCGTGCTAAGATTCGAACTGTTATGCTATTGGAGCTATATCAAGTTATAGTCCGATCCGGACCATAAATGAATGCTGAACATTGTAGAAATCATTGTGTTATATTTCAGTTCATTCGGGTAAGATTTGCTCAAGATGCAAAATCGGGAGATAGGCTTATATGGGAGCTGCATCAAGCTATTGATCGATTCAGACCATATTATACACGCATGTTGAAGCTCATGAGAGAAGCCATTGTACAAAATTTCTGCCAAATCGGATGGTAATTGCGACCTCTAGAGGCTCAAGAAGTCAAGACCCCAGATCGGTTTATATGGCAGCTATATCAGGTTATGGACCGATTTGAGCTATTCTTAGCACAGTTGTTGGAAGTCATAACCAAACACGTGTGCAAAATTTCAGCCAAATCGAATGGGAAAAAAACATTCTAGACGCTCAAGAAGTCAAAACCCCAGAGAGGTTTATATGACAGCTATATGAAGTTATGGTTCGATTTTAACCATACTCAGCAATGTTGTTGGAAGTCATAAAAAAACACTTCGTGCAAAATTTCAGCCAAATCGGATATGAATTGTGCCCTCTAGTGGTTCAAGAAATCAAGACCCCAGATAGGATTATATGAAAGCTATATCAGGTTATGGACCGATTTCAACCATACTCAGCACAGTCATAATAAAACACCTCATGCAAAATTTCAGCCAAATCGGATAAGAATTGTGCCCTCTAGCGGCTCAAGAAGTCAAGATCCCAGATCGGTTTATATGGCAGCTATATCAAAACGTGGACCGATATAGGCCATTTACAATCCCAACCGACCTACACTAATAAGAAGTATTTGTGCAAAATTTCAAGCGGCTCGCTTTACTCCTTCGAAAGTTAGCGTGCTTTCGACAGACGGACAGACGTACGGACAAACAGACAGACGGACGGACATGGCTAGTTCGACTTAAAATGTCATGACGATCAAGAATATATATACTTTATGGGGTGGAGGGTATAAAAATGGACTAAGTTTGGCCGGGCCGAATCTTGAGAACCCACTATCTGAAAATTTACTCAGTTTTTATTTGAGTTATATTGAAGAAACAACATCGTATAATAATTGAGGCTTCTTCAGCCGGATAGTGTATTCCTATTGCAATGGTCTCCGAGGCAAGCTGACCAATACCTGCAACCTGTATAGTTGTTACGGATACAATGTGCTACGTAAGGATCGTATACAGTGTGGAGGTGTTGTATAGACCGTGCAGTATGGACCCATCTTACCTGCGCCTGGCGCTAGTGGCCTCTACATGGAATATATGGGGATAGCAGTCAGGTCCAGTGCTGCCGAGATAGAGCCTTACAATGTGTACATACCGCCGGTTGGGAGTTGTGTTCTAGTTAGGTTAGGTTAAAAAGAGGGTGCAGATATTAATCCGCCCCATGCCGCTATGGACATACACCTATGCCAGTAATCTGATTGTTGTGCGCTCTAAAAACTATAAAGTAACCTCTAACAAGTAAAAGCGTGCTAAGTTCGGCCGGGCCGAACGTTTTATATGGGAGCTGTATCAGGCTATAGAGCTATTCAGACCATAGTTAATACATATGTTGATGGTCATGAGAGGATCCGTCGTACAAAATTTCAGGCAAATCGGATAAGAATTGCGCCCTCTTGAAGCTCAAGGAGTCAAGATTCAAGATCGTTTTGTATGGCAGCAATATCAGGTTATTGACCGATTTGAACCTAAATTAGCACAGTTGTTGAAAGTCATAGCAAAACACGTCGTGCAAATTTTTATTCCAATCGGATAAGAATTGCACCCTCTAGAGGCTCAAGAAGTCAAGATTCCAGATCGGTTTATAAGACAGCTATATCAGGTAATAAACCGATTTGAACTATACTTGGCACAGTTGTTGGATATCATAACAAAATACTTCGTGCAAAATTTCATTCCAATCGGATATGAATTGCGCCCTCTAGAGGCTCAAGAAGTCAAGACCCAAGATCGGGTCAAAACATGGATCGATTTGGTCCATTTGCAATCCCAACCGACCTTCACTAATAAGAAATATTTGTGCCAAATTTCAAGCGGCTTTACTCCTTCGAAAGTTAGCGTGCTTTCGACAGACAGACGGACGGACACGGCTAGATCGACATGAAATGTCACGACGATCAAGAATATATTGGGTTGCCCAAAAAGTATTTGCGGATTTTTCATATAGTCAACGTTGACAAATTTTTTCACAGCTTGTGACTCTGTAATTGCATTTTTTCTTCTGTCAGTTATCCGCTGTTACTTTTAGCTTGCTTTAGAAAAGTGTAAAAAAAGTATATTTGATTAAAGTTCATTCTAAGTTTTATTAAAAATGCATTTACTTTCTTTTAAAAAAATCCGCAATTACTTTTTGGGCAACCCAATATATACTTTATGGGGTCTCAGACGAATATTTCGAGTAGTAACAAACAGAATGACGAAATTAGTAAAGTATACAATTTTAAGTTAGGAATCCTTAATTGTTTTTAATACCACTCCCCCAAGTTGGTTCGTGTCTGGTATTGTGTCTCCACCTAAGCGCAAAAGCCGGGCAATGACAAAGGAAATGCTCCAACGTCTCATCATCTTCCCCGCATGCCCTTCACATGCTATCACTTGCCGCACCGATTTTACATATGTGAGCTCGTAGTCCTATGTGTCCTATTTCAGTAATAGCCTCGTCTTCTCACGATCTGGATCCCCCCATAGGTTTTTCGCCGTCCTACCGACCGTTTCGTTGTTCCACAATGTTGCCTACGAATTCGTCGCCCACTCCCTTAACTCGGACTGCGTCGACCCGAAAGGTTTCGGGTTAACCAAGTTTATTGACGGCAGTTCACTAACCTTCACCGCCAAATCGTCTGCCCTTTCATTTCCCCTTACTCCGTTATGGCCCGGCAACCAAACGATGCGGATTTTTCCATCCTCAGAGAAGTCGTTAATCTCCTTCTTGCACTGCAAGACTGTTCGTGACCTTACCGTCCTTGTTGTTATTGCCATTATGGTCAGTTTCAGATGTTCATACTCGACGTCCTCGCGTTAGCACCACACCACTTCACGCATTCCGTGATCGCCCGGATCTCCGCCTGCGGGACCGTATTATGGTCAGGCAGTCTAAAACAGATCTCAGTCCCTGGATTCTCAATGTAAACCCCCAGGACCCAACGTAATCCCCCGGCTGACTGGGTCTCAGATCATTACTTCGATGAGTTACAAACGAAAGGACGATGTTAGTATTACTTTCGTACATCATTCGCCGCTTCATCGAGATGTCACCTCCCTCAAATGTGCTATTTGCTGAGAGATCATTAACAGTAATACTCGTAGACAAGTATGATGATATTCGTGCACGAGCTAAATCTGGAAATAAGCAGGGTAATCAAGGAATATTAGCGAATTATGTGGCTGGAACACTTGAAGCAATTGAACTTAGGAACTAACTTAGGCAAGCTGTGGTCCACTGTTTAATCACTCTCGAACCTCGGAAGAAGGAATGACAGGATGTCAGTCACTTTTGCCGACGTAACTGACCTAAAAATATGCGCCACGTTGTTCAACCTTCAATTTTATGAGCATGCCAGAAATAAAAAGGCTAGGAGGAGAGCCAATTGTGGTGTTCGTGGTCTCCGATGGAAAGCCATCACAATTTACCGTAGACGACTTTCCGAATGTCGTCCGTTGTGCCAAGTCATCCAAAGCGATTGGTCCCGACGGAATCTCTAAGATTTTATATGTTGCTGGAGTCGAGTGCTTACCTTGGTCCTCAGCCTGTCTTTGAGCACTCTTAAAGTACTCGATGTGTGGAGTATAGGCAGTGTAATCTCGCAACTGAAGCCTGGAAAAGATCGCAGCAAGCCGGAGTCGTACAGACCGATTTCCCTTCTCTCACCAGTAGCCAATATGCTTGAGGGACTGCTTCTCCCGAGCCTCTTTGGAGAATTTCCATTCGCCGAATATCAGCATGGATTTCGAAGACTTCATAGCACAAGAACTGTTTTGTATGCCATCACCGCAAACATGTACCGTGGCTTTAATCAGCCCAGGCCATGTTATAGGATGGTCCTCGTGGCACTGGACCTATTAGAAGCATTTGTGAAACGCTGGGTCACATATAATATGTGTGGTCGCCAGTCATTTGTACAATTTAGCGATAAGATGTCGAAACCCCGTAGGGTTAAACAGGGTGTCCCCCAAAGAGATATCTCCGGTACCGTTAAAACCCTAACTATCCTTCAATGCACCCCCTCCAGACGGCATAGAGTTCGTATAATATGCGGACGATCGTACAATCAGGGCCTAAGATCCCCCACCCATTTTTGATATCTGCGATAGGTCAACAAACTTGCCTCTGATTTCGTTGGAAGAGATCTGCCACCAAATCTTCAGCTACATTGATCACTCCAAATACGCATGAGGTGAATATGATGGTCGGTGCAGTAACTGCACTACTACTACTTACTTTCCCTGAACATTCCATTAAGGAACACGGGATACTTCTCTCATATCAAAGAGTTCAGTGTTTAAGATTAATGTTTAAGCTTAATGATAAGGGGCCTCCTTTTTTATACCGACTCCGAACGGCTTGTCGCAAAGCGATAACACTTAGTAGAGAAGTTTTAACATGGCAGGAAACCTCACAAATGTAGCCAGCATTAGTAAGGGGATAACCACAGCAGAAAATTTTTCTGATGTTCGCGCCGGTATTTGAACCCAGGCGTTCTGCGCCATAGGAGGACAAGCTAGCCTTTGCGCCACGGTGGCCTCCACCTCACATGCCACTGCAGTTTGCGATAAGATCAGAAATGAAATAAGGCTCTCAACTCACTTGCCGGCACGTTGCTGACATAGAAACCTTGTTGGCCACGCACAAAGCAATTGTCCGGTCTGTAGCATGTTATGAAGGGCTTCAGCTCTGTGACACGCAGTGCAATAATATTCAGATCTGTCAAAATAAGGTTCTTTAAACTGCGACGGGGTGTCACATACACCACCTTCATCAGGAGACAAATATCCTACACGTGCAAAGACATAACTATATGCTGTCTACGCAATATCTGCTGGGCTGTTATCGAAGGTATCATCTGAATCATCGTCTTGTGGATAGGTATCCCAGACGCCCAGAACCCTTAAGGTGGATCAACATCACCTAGAGAGAGAGGTTCAGCGCACCAAGAGTGAACCGCTAGATCAAGTTGCATATCAAGGGGGTCTAGACAACATTCATGCAGACACGGTAGCAGATGCGGTGAATAGCTGCTGGCTCTCATTGAACCTGACGAAATTGACCTCCCCCGTCAAACCGGAATAATTCTGGCTCAATTACGAACCCTACATAGCAAGAATTGATGCCAGCGTGTAGGATGTGTGTCCTGATTGTCCTGGAACCACATGCCACATGTCATCTCTTTAACTGTCTAGCCAGATCCACACGATTTAGACCCAGACGCAACCCTCCTTAGTCGCAGAGTTCCTGAATCTGGATATTCCACAGAACCAAGCTGACGAAACATAGAACACAACACACTGCTACAACAACAACAACAACAACTAGAACGTCATTATTGTATTATAATAGCTGGGAAATTTTTTCTTAGAACACTATCTGAACATGTTACCATATATCCTTTTAAGTCTGAGCAGCAGGATTTGCTGGTACCATTTCTGCACTCCTGGTCATACATGGGGGGTTTTAGATAGGTATGTACGGGTTTTGCGACATTTTCCAATGGTTTTTTATGGGGCCGCTATATCATCGGGACAAGGAGTGATTTCTTTAATTAACTGTGTGGGAAAATTAGTAGAGTACACCATGGCCATCCGCTGCGTTTGTTTCATTTTAATGCCAGATCGTAAGTTTTGACGGATTTAACAAGGTCGAATGCCTACCAACCACCACAACGTGATCAATTTTGTTTCTCATTGCTTGATCGGGACTATCGAAAATGCCTTGTTCCTAACAAATATGTAGGTGAAAGATATCGATCTGATTTTCATTCTCATTTTAGGATTAGATTATAGTGGAATTCTTAATTCGGTCTTCTTCGAATTTTTTTGCTCATTGTGATACCACAGCAGCGACAGACCAAACCCTTTGGCGGCACTAGGTATCCTAGTTCGCTACCAACTCAGCTACGGGGATGCTCAAAAAATTCTATAAAATGCACATATTCCATAATACCAAAATCCATTGAACACTGCTCCATAAGTATTTGACTTTTGCCGAAGAATATCAAAAGTAAACAAATCGCTGTTGGAGGAAGTTTTGACAAGTCTTTATCTTGTTGGTTAATATATCTCAAAAATGGGGTCATTGTTTCCCACATTCGGATGACCGCGTTATTATTTGTGATTTCTATGTTAACAACAATAACCACCCTCTTTTATGTTTTGAACATTCAGGGAACTAAACGTCATATTACTCACAGTTCTCTCTTATTCACTTTTCCGAGAGTGCCATAAATAAGTAGCCATATTATCACACGGGGGCATTGCTGAAGTAATAAATTTTATATGAGAATCTTTCCACTGTGAACCGCATGGAGAGACCACATAATCTTTAAATTTGTGAAGGGTCAGGATGTGATTTATTCTTTTAATAAGTTTTGTTCTAAGTGCGAGCACGAAAGTTTCATAGTGATTGGAATGGGGGGTTTACATATGCCGTTTTAGTTAATACGAAGTAGGGCTGCTGCGATTTTCCACAACGTGATATGTTATTTAATCAAGGGTGGTTGTTTGGTAGCAGTTTGTAAAACGGTAAGAACTATTTACCTTAGGGTTGAGGGACATCCTATTAAGAAATACTACAGGTAAATGCGGATTATATGACCAAATATATACACGAAAATATACTTTGTTTTCCGTAGGGTTCTTCGAAAAATGAAATTTTCTTTTTAGAGGTCACTTTATAGTTCTTAGAGCGCACAACAAGCCGAATACTGGCTTAGGTGTAGGTCCATACTGGCATGGGGTGGATTAATATCTGCACCCTCTTTTCAACCTAACCTAAGGTTCTTCGAAAGATTAATATGAAAAACTTTTTTTAATCTGGCTCTTGGCAACCGCTATTCACCGATATGTAGCACCGATATGTAGCGACCCAAATATGGTTCAAATCGAACCATATTTAGATGTAGCTGCCATAAAAACCAATCGGCCAATTTAGAGTCTTAAGCCAATAGAAGCCGCATTCATTGACCGATTTCGCTGAAATTTAAAACAGTGAGTTGGACTAGGTCTCCCGTTGTTTGAACTGGAGATGATCCACATCGGACCATATTTCGCTGTAGCTGCCATATAGACTGATCTGCTGACATTGGGTCAAAAATCCGTAAAATACACATTTAATATCCGATTTCGCTGAAATTTGAAACAGTGAGTTGTTTTTAGCCTCCGACCAGAATATTGTCCAGATCGGATTATATTTCAATATAACAGCCGTATAGACCGTTCTTCCAAATTTTGGGTCTTGATACCATAAAAAAACGGATGAATTGCCCCATTTCGCTGAAACTGTGACTTGTATAAAAGTTCTCCGCACCTGAATCAAATATGATGTAGTCCAGCTTATATTTGGATATAGCTATGGATACAGTAATGGAGTTATAATAAGATTATGTGATTTATATATCCATGGTGATGGGTACCCGAAATTGGGTACAGCCGATCTTAACACGTTTTACTTGTTATGTTATGCCATCGATATATTCATGATCGTTATTACGTTTTAAATCGATCTAGCCACGTCCGATCTTCCGCCAGCCTACCTGCTCGAAACATTTTTATTGTCGGTTGTATATATAACAGAATCATATCGGTCCATGTTTATATAGAGCCTCTATATAAACCGATCTTTTGAATTGATTTCTTGAGCCTATAGCAGGTACATTTTTTATCCGATAAGGATGAAGTTGTTTTAACATTGTTTGTTATGCCAGTTATGTTATTTCAATGAGTCTATAATCTGGTATAGCTCTCATTTAATCCATGTCCCGATTTCCTTTCTTGAGCCTCTAGCGGGCATAGTTGTTGTCCGGATTGGCTGAAATGTTGTCCAAGTGCATTGTTATGACTTTTTGAAATCCTTACCAAGTATTGTCGAAATCCGAAAATAAACTGATGTAGCTCCCACATATTTCGATCGACCAAGGTCACTTCTTAAACTTCTATTCGATTCGGATGAAATTCTGAGCAATAATTTCTGATATGACCATAAACATTTTTGCTATACCAAGTATGATGCGAAGCGATCCATAATCCTATTATAGGTTTCACATTCCCCGACTTGGACTTTCTGGGCCCATAGATTATAGGATTATGCTGATATTTATTATGTGGTGCTTGGATATGTTCTCATACACAAGTATGGTGCTGATCTGTCCATAACCTGATACAGCTCCCATATAAATCGATTTACCGATTTCTAAAAACTTTGGCGATTACCGTCAACGCTGGATGGTATATAAGGTTCGGCTCGGCCATTTATGTTATTTACAAATATTAAGCATTTTAGGAATCTCCCAATTGAGATTCGTAGCTTTGTTTAATTCAGTCATTTAAACAGGTGAAATTGCCACCATAAGTTTGTATTAAATGCAATAATCACAATTGGCCGCTTAAATAACCAAAAAAGCCTTTGCGCAATTCCCAAGCTCTTATAAAGTGTGGGTTAAAATTGTATGATTTATTGCAAGGTTGACAAAATTTATGGGCAAGCTTTCATAGGATGATACCCAGCATCGTGCCTAGTGGTTCAGGGAAAGTGGGCTTTAGAAATTAAATAAGCCGCCAAAACATCATCACTTGAATATGGGAGTGTTCCCATGCACTCATTCAACCACCTTTGCTATTCGTGTGTGCCCGTTTAAGGGTTGTAGAGTTGCTGGGTGCATAATCATTTGCAGCACATTTGACAGCAACAACCACCCTCTGTATTTTACAATAGAACCAAAAGAAAAAAAGGATATGTTACCGGCGAGCGCAGAGAGAGCACATACTTCTTTTCGCCAACAGATTAAAATGCACCGGCTCTGTTTCGCCAAGGACATCAATTGTACGCAAATGTCTCTCTTTTGTTGGTCACACGGACGGTTTGTTGAGAATTGAGAAGGGTCAGGATAATATTTATAGTACCAATAAATGCGTACTCAGTAGGTATAACCGACTAGGCTGTAAATGAGTGGGTTTATGACTTCATAAATAATTAGCATGACCTTGAATTATTAGAACTCAACTTTGAATGACTTAAAAGGTTTAATAATTTGGCTTATATTTATTACGTTTCCATTTTTTCATTTCTAAGATAAGGTTACTTTAGCAAATTTTCTTCCCAAGAAAGAGGAGATAAATATAAAAAGATAAATAGGATAACAGCATTGACATTTGGTAGCTGATGATTTGAGAAAAAATATACAAAATGTTCCTCCTAAACTAAAAAGCCCATACATATTTACATGTTTCTTAAGCAATTTCGTACATTTTAAGATGCCCAATTTTCAAAAGTGAAAACGAATCACAGAACACATCCGATAGTGCGAACTATTCGAAATCAAATTAATGTTCAAAAATTGCATGGGCTTCTAAAAGGGTCAAACTTGGGAGATCAGTCATATGGCCGCTAATATTCAAATATGGACCGATCTATACCATATTCGGTACGGAAACAAGTTATTTAAAAAAACTCCCGATCCAAATTTCACTTAATCTGCTTATAAACCAACCAACTGACCTTCCCATTTCATATCCTCTGAATAGCTAATGTATACCAAACTGAAGAATGACGATTGGATTGGCTTCAGAGAAAAGACCAATCGCCGCTTCGGCGAACTCTTACCTCCCACAGATCTACGTGATGCGGGCAAGACATTTCAAGACACCCGCTTGCTTTATACCGACTGATGGAATAGTCAGTGGCTAACTACTAACTAACATGTGCGAAATCCATTGCTAGAACATTCGTGCATTGAATGTAACTCAACCGACTGTTTTGGCAAACTGTGTTCTACTATGAAGTCGCTCTTGAACCATGGCAGAAGGAGAATGACGGACACATTTGGCGACATAGCAGTGAGTGATTCGAAGAGATGCTCAAGAATGTTAAACCGTAAATTTATATAGGTTGATCGGTTGAAGGGAAGAGCAATTCGTAGCATAAGTGGCGTCCGAATAAATACACAACCATCAGCAAAGGATGTGAGCAAGGAAGAATTTGGAATTCATAATTTGCAAATTATGACAACAGATTTACAAGCCATCACTGAGCAAATTAGCCTAGTTCTCAATCAGGTCAAGCCGTGACTTAAGACAGTTCGTGGCCCTTGAACTATCGAAAGCATTTGGTACGGTCAGCAATACCACGCGTTTTGAGAGCATTACCAAAACCTCCTTCCGGCCAGGGCTAAAAAAATACGTCGGCAGCTGAACTTGAGGTTTCCGACAAGTCTAAGTATCAGCCGGGGCCAAATGTGGTCCATTGTTCCACTTCTCGCACCACTTTGATGATACGACAAAAGATTTTAATCTTTTTTCATCATTTTTAATGCCAATTAGAGATATGTATGTACTAAGTTTATTGGGTCCTATTAAAATTCTCTTGTTTCTAGATGTATCCTCGATATCTGCGCATCTATGTTACGGCTCGAGCGTTCGTCCAATATTTGTTGCTTATACTCACAACCCATTGTTGTGTTCCATCTGCTGAACCGCGTTTCCTACTAACGCAGTCGGAGCCCGTAATAAATATATAAGAGAGGCGGGTGAATATCTGTTATCGAGACCGTGGCAAAGTCAGAAGTAAAAGTCCCTGCTTGTTGATCATTGGTCCGTCAGTAAAAAACATAGTGTGGACTCGCCAGCTATGCGTCGCACTGTGAAAAAACATCCAGACCGTTCAGAAGGCTGCTCTACGAATTGCGACGGGGGGTCTACTCAGTTCTCATGTGGGTCGGCTCCTTCAGGACATCAATATCCTATACATGCGAAATCGCAATCATATGTTGTCTAAGCAGTATCAACTGAGGTGCTACCGCAACTGCCACCTGAACCACCATCTTGTGCATAAGCAGCCACGCACAGGGACGTCAGGTTGGTTCTTAATGATCTAGAGCAAGAGCTTCCATGCTACAAAAGGAAGACTCTATGATCTAGATGGGCAACAACATACAACCGCCAGCGGGCATAGGCAAAACTCACGTACAGTGTAAGTAATTTCGTGTGGCTTCTTTCGGTTGAGGCATTGTTGTTATTTTACGTAGCTACTTCACTTAGTTGATAGATCGGGTGTTACTGTCCCTCAAACAAACATAATTTATTATTTTTAACTGTGTTAGTGTGCCCATCACTGTTCTAGATCATGAAGTGAATTAGATGGGTCTGAATCTTATTCACGAGGATATGGTAGCAGAAACTGTGAACAGCTAACAAATGAAGCTTGTTTTGAAGACAATCCGCCACCTATACCAAGGGAATTAGTTAACCTTTCCCGAATACCAGAGTTGTTCTACCTCAGCTACGTCCCGTGTAGCCGCCTGAACTTCTATTGGGCTAGGATTTGTGCCAACGTGCGAGATTTGTCTCCAGCTTATAGCCAGGATCGACTACCAGTTTATCTGCCCAGCTAACCCTACTCGAATTATATCAGATTACTCTGTATAGATTCCACCCAAATAACAGAATTCCTAGTCCATAAATCGGGATATCGGTACTTATCGCAGCTATACCTAAATATGGTCCGATTTGGGCCATTCAACCCCATCCTATCGCGATGTGTAAATTAGTAGTTTTCGAAAAACAATTGGAAAGTTGTGCACTCATTACCAAAACCCTTCAATCAAGAAAAAATGTCATAACATAAGTAATCACACTAGATATAATCTTAATCGGGCTAGAACTGTGAAAAATTGTGAAACAGAAATCGAATTGAGCGTCTGCAAATGCAAATTTTGCCCATGAACATTCCAATGAACATTAAGCTCAATGATAAGGGGTGTCGCAGCGCGACACCTCTTTGGAGAGAAGTTTTACATGGCTTAGTACCTCACAAATGTTGCCAGTAGTAGGAGGAGAAAACCACCGCTGAAAAAAGGATTCGAACCCAGGTGTTCAGCGTCATAGGCGAACATGCTAACCTCTGCGCTACGGTGGCCTCCTCTCGACCCTCTAGGGGCTCAAAAATGCATATTGGTAGCAGCGGCGTTTACTAAAAAGTGAGTCAAGTAAAGGCTGCAACATTCGTCTTTTTATACCTACCACCATAGGATACCTCGAAATATTCATCTAAGGTCCCATAAAGTATATATATTCTTGATCGTCTCGACGTTCTGAGTCGATCTAGGCATGTCCATCCATCCGTCTGTCGAAATCATGATAGAGGTCAAACGCGTAAGCTAGACGCTTGAAATTTTGCACAGATACCTAATATCGATGTAGGTCGTTGAGGATTGCAAATAGGTCACATCGGTTCAGATGTAGACATAGCTCCCATATAAACCGATCTCCCGATTTGACTTGTTGAGCCCCTGGAAGCCGCAATTTTTGCCCGATTTAGCTGAAATTATGCATGTAGTGTTCTGTAATGACTTCCAAAAACTGTGTCAAATATATGGCTCCTATATAAACCGATCTCCCGTTTTGACTACTTGAGCCCCTGGAAGCTGCATTTTTTGTTCGATTTAGCTGATTTTTTTTATAACATTTTTTTTATAACCAACAACTGTGCTAAGGCCAAATCGATTTATAACCTGATATAGCTCCCACATAAACCGATCGACCGATTTGACTTCTTGAGCCCTTACAAGCCATAATTTTTGTCAGATTTGGCTGAAATTTTGCATGTAATATTTTGTTATAACATCCAACAACTGGGCTAAGTACGGTCCAAATCGGTCTTTAACCTGATATAGCTCCCATATAAACCGATCTCCCGATTTGACTTCTTGAGCCCCTGGAAGCCGCAATTTTTATCAGATTTGGGTGAAATTTTTCATGTAATGTGTGCATGTAGTGTTTCGTTATGACTTTCTCGATCATCCTTGTTCGGTTCCTAGAAACTTTAATTTTTGCAGGTTTGGTATGTAAAATAAAATTATGCCCTACAACTTTATTTATTTTGTATAAATTTTGGTGGCGGGTTTCCTAGATCGACCCGGCCAAATTGAGCACGCTTTTACTTGTTCTTTCTTAAGTGCCTATGAGATAACATTTGTCCCATTAGCAGAACTTAGAATAGATTTTTAAGCGCCAAGATCTTCTGCGTTTCTTCTCCAATCTCTGACACCAATTTCGAGCAACATTAAGCTAAAGTATGCTACTGGTTTTTATGAATTATGATATTAAACGGTACGTAAGAACTTTGCCCATAGAATTTTCGAGAATTTTGAAATTATAGTTTCTCCTAGTGGCTTTAAAATTAAATCCAGCGATTGAGTGGTACAAAGGAATCTTTAGATTGGACACGATAAAGTTGCGTTTAAAACACTGCCTGTTTACAATGGCCTTGCAAATGAGCCTGGCATAGTTACGGTGTCCAAAGTAGAGCTGGCAAACTATCGATAATCCCAACATTCGATATTTCTAATAATAATTATTGATAGTATCGATACTATCGTTAATTTCCTATCACCTATATATCAAACGAAAATAAAAAGGAACAAATAAATAAATCCACCACCATGGATTCTGCTAAAAATTTATACAAAATAAATTTAGTTGAAGGGCATTCATTTATTCTACATACCAAATTTCTGTCAAACCAGCAAAAATTAAAGCTTCTGGAAACCGAACAAGGATGATCGACAGACCGGTTTACATAAAAGTAGTAACAGAACGCCGCATGCAAAATTTCGGCTAATTGGAAAAAAATTGCGGCTTGTAAGGATTCAAGAAGTCAAATTGGGAGATCGGTTTATATGGGAGCTATATCAGGTTATGGACCGATATGAACCGTACTTGGCACACTTGTTGTTTTACGCCATTTTCACCACGGGGTCATTATGCACCATCTGTGAAAATCGGTTCAGCCGTTTCTGAGTCTATAAGGAACACACAAACATACAAAACAAACAAACCTACAAACAAACACAAATTGATTTTTATATATAAGATTTTTTGTTTTAAATGGTAGGGTAATAAAAATTTAATAAAGCTAAAAGACAAAATCTCAAATGAAGGTCAAACTATCGATGTTAACTTTCAACGGACTGGAAATTGGCTTTAGGAAATTGACTTTGGGACAAGACAACAGTGTACCTTAGCTCATGACGTAAAATAGGCTTTGAAATAGTAGCGTCCTTAAATGTTACGTTATTTTAAATTAAAATGCTAAATAGAAACAAAGAAGTTTTAAAAAAATAATAAAGTAAAATAATAATCAATCAATGACTGAAATTTGAAACGGATGGTCATGGTCGTTAGTAAATATGAAATTAAATTTAAAGATAGCATCTTTATTTCTTTGTTTTGGTTATTTAGCTCTATTTCATTGCTTAAGTCATACGAATAAGGAAAAATCTTAAATTGTCGGCCAACTTTCTTTTCAGTGTACATATTAATGAGTACTGTCCGATTCAAGTTTAAGCTCATTGATAAGGAACTCTTTTTTGTAGCTGAGCCTGAACGGCGTGCCACAGTGTGACACCTCTTTGGGGAGCAGTTCTATGCACTGCATAGTACTCTACAAATGTCGCCAGCAATAGAAATGTGAAACCAGCCTTGAACATTTTTTCCCGATGTTCTCCGTAATCGTTCGTAGGCTTTCAGCGTCATTAGCGGACATGGTAGCCTCTGCGCTACGGTGGTCTCCATAAGGGTATTTGTACCACATGCAAGTGTCCATTTCAATAAAGTATCATTTTGCTATGTAATAAGTATCATTTTGCTATGTATTATTTTAATACTGGAAAGACAATAAAACGCAAAAAAAGTTTCCAGTGCAAGACTGTTTGTTTGCTATGAAGTGGTAACGCCATTTGCCAACCTGCTTGTGCAAAGTGCAAATATTTGTAAAATGTACAACTAAAATTTGCAAAACATGTTCCTTTCGGTTAAGCTCTATATTGTCCTGATTGGTCCATATATCCATTTGGCGGGTTTTGGGCAGCTTTGGAAGCACCCGACCCAAACAATAGAAACCATGTTTTGTTTTTGGTGACTGAGAGAGTGCAAAACATTTCAAACGACTCGCATTACCAATCTCCGAGATCCGGTGTTTTTGAATATTTGAGTAATGAGAAGTGATTTTTAGGGGCGGGAAGGTACCTCAGATATTTCAACTCAAATGTGGATATCAAATTCGTGCTCCACTCACAAATCCCTTTAATTTGAGCCCCATATTGCCATGGTCGGAAATATGAACCGTTTGGAGGATGTTTTTTTGGGGCGGGCACTGACACTTTGCTCTGAAAATAGATATCAAATTCTTTCTTTACTCCCATCGGTGATTTCAGCTCCATATTGCCATAGACGAATATGAAGTTCATTCAGGGGGTGCTTAGGGCGTAGCCCCAAGCAAATACCTTTCATTTGAGTCCCATATTGTCATTATGGGTGAATTAACCTATTTGACGTATTTTTAGGAGGAAAGGCGCCACCCAAACTTGAACGCAAATTTTAATGTCATTTTCGTTATCTACTCCCAAATATCTTTCATATGGGCTAATATGCCCATTTGGAGGTATTTGGAGCTGGGTCGACCTCCCATTACTTGGACATAATTTTGTATGCCACATTTGTAATCTACTGCCGAATACTTTTTATTTGAGTCCCATATTGACATGGATATCAAATATGTCTTTTTAGAGGTGTTTTGGGGTTGGTGCGGCCAGCTGGGTGCTGCACCCAAATTTTAATACGATATTTGTTTTCTTGTCTCCAATACCTTTCATTTGATACCCATATTGTCCACTTTTGGTTTTGTGGCAAGGGGGAGAGTCCGCCTCCTTCCGTGAAAATATGAAAATTTAATGAAAACCGTAAATTCGTACTCTACTCCTGAATATCTTTCGTTTGAGTTGCATATTGTCCCGATTGGTACATTTTTTATTTTTGGGTAGTACTTTCGGGGTAAGGGGTGGGTCCGCCCCCCGTCCGATATCAAACAAGTAAAAGCGTGGTAAGTTCGGCCGGGCCGAATCTTATGTACCCTCCACCATGGATCGCATTTGTCGAGTTCTTTTCCCGGCATCTCTTCTTAGGCAAAAAAGATATAAGAAAAGATTTGCTCTGCTATTAGAGCGATATCAAGATATGGTCCGGTTTGGACCACAATTAAATTATATGTTGGAGACCTGTGTAAAATGTCAGCCAATTCGAATAAGAATTGCGCCCTTTAGGGGCTCAAGAAGTAAAATAGAGAGATCGTTTTATATGGGAGCTGTATCGGGCTATAGACCGATTCAGACCATAATAAACACGTAAGTTGATGGTCAAGAGAGGATCTGACGTACAAAATTTCAGGCAAATCGGATAATAATTGCGACCTCTAGAGGCTCAAGAAGTCAAGATCCCAGATCGGTTTATATGGCAGCTATATCAGGTTATGAACCGATTTAAACCTTATTTGACACAGTTGTTGAAAGTTAAAATAAAATACGTCATGCAAAATTTCAACCAAATCGGATAAGAATTGCGCCCTCTAGAAGCTCAAGAAGGTAAGTCCCCAGATCTGTTTATATGACATCTAAATCAGGCTATGAACCGATTTGAACCATACTTAGCACAGTTGTTGGATATCATAACAAAATACTTCGTGCAAAAATTCATTAAAATCGGATAAGAATTGCGCCCTGTAGAGACCCAAGATCGGTTTATATGGCAGCTATATCAAAACATGGACCGATATGGCCCATTTACAATACCAATCGTTCTACACTAATAAGAAGTATTTGTGCAAAATTTCAAGCGGCTAGCTTTACTCCTTCGGAAGTTACGCGCTCTATTGGCTCAAGAAGTCAAAACCCAAGATCGGTTTATATGACAGCTATACCAGATTATGAACTGATTTAAATCATACTTAACACAGTTGTTGGAAGTGATACCAAAACACTACGTGCAAAATGTCAGTCAAATCGGACAAGAATTGCGCCCTCTAGAGGCTCAAGAAGTCAAGACCCAAGAGCGGTTTATATGGCAGCTATATCAAAACATGGACCGATTTGAACCATACTTATCGCAGTTGTTGAAGGTGATACCGAAACACTATGTGCAAAATTCCAGTCAAATCGGACAAGAATTGCGCCCTGTAGAGGCTGAAGAAGTCAAGACCCAAGCACGGTTTTATGGCAGCTATATGAAAACATGGACCGATTTGGCCCATTTACAATCCCAACCGACCTTACTTTACTTTAATTGGCTATGACAGAATATTTGTTCCACTAGCCGAACGTAGAATAGCGTTCCAAGCGCCTCGATCTTCTGCGCTCATTCTAAAATCTCTGCCACCAAGTTTCGAGGTGTCTCCCACAACTTGATCTTTCCATCGGGCTTTTGGTCTTTCCGGTTTCCCAACCGACCTACCCTAATAAAAAGTATTTGTGCAAAATTTCGAAAGTTAGCGTGCTTTCAGACAGACAGACGGACGGACGGACATGGCTAGATCGACTTAAAATGACATGACGATCAAGCAAATATATAGACTTTATGGGGTCTCAGACGCATATTTCGAGGTGTTACAAACAGAATGACGAAATTAGTATACCCCCATCCTATGGTGGAGGGTATAATTAACAGATCAAATAGAAACGTTCTTCCCATCAATATATGATTATACCATTCATCCATTTTGTAGGTATTATCGAAAACCTAAGATAGTTGAAGGCAATTATTCCATATGTACCAATTTTAAGAGCATTGAACATTAAACATCTTTTTATATGTTGGTACAATCAAAAAATGTACAGGGTGCTGTGCTTAAAAAAAGAGAAATTGTGTGCAATATCTTTCTGCGCATAATCGAATTGGAATTGTGTTATTCTCAAAATAAAATTTAAGTAAAATTAGTACAAATCAATTCAATATGATTACACATCAAATAAGTAAGTATTTTAGTTTTATCCAACACTTTCAAATCATTGCTAATAAAGTCAAAATATTAGTTTAGACTACAACATTTTGAAAAATTCAAGAGAATTCTGTTAGTGTTGGATATTTTTGGTTTTATTCTCATAAAAGTATTTAGGAGAATTCTCAAAAGCGTTAGCTGAGATGCAAAACTGTACAAGAATCAAAACCCTAAGTCGCTTATATTGGGCGAATGTAAATTAAATGTAAATAAAAAAGTAAGACATACCAACATATTTAATGATGCCTGAAAAGCATTAATAATGTCCTATAATAGGATATATATACAGATTTTATTTAAATGTAATTCACAAGTAATACACTTAGAACATAAGGACTGGCTGCTAAGGCGTTCGCATAATTTCTTTAGTATACAAATTTAGTTTAACAATTGATTTAAAAATCGGGTTAGATAAACGGCTCCGGTAGCTATATTGGTAGCGAGCTTGAATAACGAGGCTAATGGGTTCAATAATCACTAAAGGCTTTAGGTTGTCGCTGTTGTGGTATTACAATGGGCCAAATTTATCTCATTGAGTTTGAACTAAGTCTGCTATTACAACCTACTAAGCTTCAATTACGGCTTAACGCAAAAACAACCCAAGGTGTTAAGGGACATTAGCTGTCTACAGCTTCACTCAACGGCATCTACAGTATTATGGGAGGAGATGGCACTAACGTGGCCCTTGTCAAGAAAACGTGGTTATGAGTTAACAGGTTCGTGGTCCACATCATGCAATCTGAAACTCATTTCGAGCAGAAGGTAAGATAAGAAGCTGTTTCGTAGCCAGTTATGATCTAAACCTAACTCTGATTTCTAGTTACAGCAAAGAGTTACGAAATTCAGTGAAAAATTGTTAGGCACTCGTGAGACATTTTGGTTGCGTAGTGTGCTCTCTAAAGATCCCAGCACACAAATCCCCCTGAGGTGGGAGGACAGAACTAACACCAAGAGCAACCAGGAGACGGTAAAACTACTGATCAAGAAGTGGAGCTGGCAAACTATCCATATACGCAACATTCGATATTTCCAATAATAAATATCGATACTATCGTTAATTTCCCATCACCTATATTTCAAACAAAAATGAGAAGTAAAAATCAGGAGGTCGATTTATATAGAAGCCATATAAATGCACAAACCGAATAAAACTAAATTTAATAAAGTAAATTGAAAGTCGTGAGAGAAATCATTGTACAAAATTTTAGCCCAATGAGATAAAAACGGCGCTCTCTTTAGGCGCAACGTATCTCAAAGGATACATTCATTGTTGCATCGCATATTTTTGTTAAATTTTGCAGACAATTTTGCTTTGCCAATAGTATCGATAACAAAAAAAAAAAAAACCAATCGACATTCAGACAAAAAATAAAATATTGATAGTGCCATCGACATAGTGCCAGCTCTATTAAGGAGGTGCTGTCTCTACAGAAAATCTCATCTGTGACATTGTCAAGGAGGAGATTGCCACTTTTCAGCCAATTAAAGCGGCCCGTCCGAATGAAATCATCCCGCGGGACCACTATGCCAAGCGTGTGGCAGAAACATGTACCAATTTAATTGCATTAAATTAGAGCAATGGTCACAAGCGTAGCTTGACATATTTTCTGGGTGACTAGATCCCAAAATTTTGCAAATGGAATAATTTTACCGTAAAAAATAAAAATAATAAATAAGTAAATGCGTGCTAAGTTTGGCCGGGCCAAATCATGGGTACCCACCACCACAGAAGTCATATCCGGATATCGGTACTTAGGGGCCTATATCACCATATTGAGGGATTCGGATAAAACTAGGCAATGATGTTGTAAGTCATAAGATAGGTGTTTGGGTCAAATTTCAGCCAAATCAGGTGAAAATTGAGGCATCTATGGGCTGAAGATGTCAAATCCGGGGATCGGTTTACATGGGCGCTATATATGTTTTAAACCGATTTGGATCGTACTTTGCGTGGATGTTGAAAGTCTTTACTCGAGTTTTTGTTCCAAATTTCAGCCAAATCGGATGACAATTGAGGCTTCTAAAGGATCAAGGAGTCAAATCCAGGAATCGGTTGATATATTTGTTTATAGACCGATTCGGATCATACTTGGTATGGAAATTGAAAGTTATAACTCAAGTCTTTGTTCTAAATTTCGGCCAATTGGATAAAAATTGAGGCTTCTAAGGGCTCAAGAAGTCAAATCGGTGAATCGGTGACCCATTTTGAATCACCAACGATCTACATCAATAAGAAGTAGCTGTGCAAAATTTCGAGCGGCTAGCTTTACGCGTTCGACTGCTATCGTGATTTCGACAGATGAACTGACGATCCAGAATATATATACTTTATGGGGTTGCAGATGAATATTTCGTGGTGTTACAAACGGAATGACTAGGTTAATATATTCCCATCCTATGGTTGGTGGGTAAAAAAAACCAAGTAAAAGTGTGCAAAGTTCGGCCGGGCCGAATATTATATGGCCTCCACCATAGATCGCATTTGTCAAGTTCTTTGCCTAGAATCTCTCTGTAGGAAAACAAAGGGTAATGAATAAATATTGCGCACTCTAGAGGCTCAAAAAGTACAATCGGGAGATCGGTTTATATGGAAGCTTTATCAGGTTGTGAACTGATTTCAGTTGTTGGAAGCCATTACAGAACACCTCATACAATATTTCAGCCAAAACGGATAAGCATTGCGGCCTCTAGCTACTCAAGAAGTAAAGATTTAAGATCGGGTTGTATGACAGATATATCAGGGTATGAACCGAGTTAAACTATAGTTAGCGCAATGGTTGGAAGCTGTACCAAAACACTTTATGCGAAATTTGAGGCAAATCGTGTAAGAATTGCGCCGTCTAGAGGCTCAAGAAGTTAAGATCCAAGATAGGTTTATATGGCAGCTATATTAAAAAATGGACCGATATGGCCCATTTACAATCCTAACAGACCTACACTAATAGAAAGTATTTGTGCAAAATTTCAAGCGCCTAGCTTTATTCCTTCGAAAGTTAGCGTGCTTTCGACAGACGGACGGACATGACTAAATCGACTTGGAATGTCAAGACGATCAAGAATATATATACTTTGTTGGGTCTAAGATCAATATTTCGATGTGTTACAAACGGAATGACGAAATTAGTATACCCCCAACCTATGCGCTTATGCGCTTATGGCTATACTATTTAAATGTTATCGCAACTAATAGGGATCATATTTAAAAATACTTTTTTGCGTTTTCAGCGAAATATCTTCGTTCTGGAAATGAAATGCCCAGAGTAAATATGGCTAATTGGCAGAAATTCTATTGTGTCTGTCGCAAATTTTTCTTAAATTTACAAACTGATTTTAAAGCTTATTTATACATACGGCTCTGTCTATTTGCACACAAAAGTTAACTAACAGTTAAAGATTTTCTGAAGATTGTGAAGTAAAATATTTTAGCTTTGTATTAAAAAAATATTTTACAGTTTTTTCTTTTGTTTTTGTGAAGAGTAAAAATGAAGATTGCAAATTGAAATAATTTTATTTTGTGTTATAAAATATTTTTTTTTTGCTTTTGTGTAGAGTTCACTGATTTTTTTTTTAATTGTATCGTTAAGCCATTTGGCATTTTAGCTCTTCTCAATTAAATCAATACAAATTAGCACAGTGCGCATGCCGATCTGCGCACCACCACCAAATAAATGTTAATGCAACGCTCAAAGTCCTAGAAAATGTTCTTGGGTTCCATACAAAAAATGCTCAGTTGTTAAAAAGATATCGTCGCAGAAGGAACTAAAATTGAACGAAATCGGCAAGGACACTCAACTTTAACACTGGCCGACTGCATCCATTGATAATTGTGCATGGCATAGACAAGAAATGCAACAACAACACGTTCTGGCGTAGAATAACTTATTGGAGTTTTATCAACAACAAACACTGCCAGCCAGCTGCAAAACGTGAGTACAACGAGCATGTTTCAAGACCTTATTATTTGTGTAGGGATGTTGGTGGTTGAATTTTTAGGTGTAGGGAGGGTGGCTGGTTTCAATGAGAGCGAACATGCACAAAACCTAATGGCTATGCACAGTGGTTGTGAGGAAATAAATTAAGCAGCAACGTTTAATAAAGCTTTGTTCAGTGAGCACAACTTACTGCGTACACTCTTCAAATAAAAATATTATCTAATTAAATGTTTTGATAAATAGGTATCTGTCGAAAAAAAACAAATAGGTATTGCGCGAAACTTTGAAAATGATCTCCTTACGATATGTAGATAAAGATTTTTTATATAACTTTATTATTTTAGTGTCTACGTCAGATAATCGAGAGAATTTAGCGGGAAATCCTAAACATATTTCAAAACATGGCCATAAGAGTCCTAAAGACCTATTCAAAAGCAAAAAAATAATTTTTTAAATTGGTGTCTCCAATTGTTTTTCTACGGTGTGTATCAGCTGATTGGAAAAACTTTTGCAATACATTGCTTTCATTAAAAGCTCATTTGACTAGTTGAAGGTGTTAAATATATCAATAACCGTTGTTGTTAAGTTAGGCTGCACTCACCCAAATTTATTATTCAAAACAGCAAAAATGTTTTCTAAAACAACAGTTTTTGTCTGCTGAAAATGGGAAAGCAGACATTACTGCTGTTTCAGCAAACATAGGCTGGCTGTATTAGCAAACATTTCGGTCAGCTAAATCAGCAAACAATATCTGCTGTTTTAAGTACAAAAATCTGCTGAAAAAAATTGTAAGCTATTTTTTTATGTTTTTCTGTTACTTATTTTGATTACTTTAGACATTTTCTTTAGAAATTTTGTTGAAAGAGATTATTTTAATTTGTGGAATATTACTGTTAAGAAGCTACCTGATCCATCCATTGGTATACATTTTGAGATGTGGCTGAGCTCGCTCTTATTTTTTGTTATTGCTCTGCTAATGTGTACATGACTGGCATGGCCTTTTGGCCTTTTTTCTAAATTTAAAGAAAAATGATGATACAAA
Source organism: Stomoxys calcitrans (assembly GCF_963082655.1). Lineage (NCBI taxonomy): Eukaryota > Metazoa > Arthropoda > Insecta > Diptera > Muscidae > Stomoxys > Stomoxys calcitrans. Next base: position 169,069,255 of record NC_081552.1, on the reverse strand, counting down.
ATAACATTCAGTGGTGATTACAGCCATCGCACAGATACACATACACATTTACATCTTCATAATTAAGCAGCAGTCATTTTTAGCAAACAACAGACTTTTCAGCAGTAAACCTGCAGCTCTGAAATTGCAAAACTACTGCTGTAATAGCAGAACAACTGCTACAATAGCAGCAAAATTAACTAATAATATTCAGCAGACATCATTTACTATTTTCAGCAAACTTTTTTCTACGAGTGTAGCAAATGCCTCAATTGTTGTTTAGATCTTAAAAAATGTTGAGTGGATTTATTCATATATTTAAAATTGTAAATTTAATGTCAGGAGACAGTGTTTGCTGATATCAGCAGACTAATTTTTCTGGGTGTATTAAATAATGCGCGTGCACCGAATTAAAGACGTCAAAATAAACAAGTAAAAGCTTACTTAGTTCGGCCGGGCCGAAGTCATACCATAACAACATGTGCAAAATTTCAACCAAATGGGATAAGAATTGCGTCTTCTAGAAGCCCAAGAGGACTAATCGGGATATCGGTTTATAAGGCGGCTATATCAGGTTATAGATTGATTTAGATCTTACACAGCACAATTGTTGGAAATAATATTGAGCTGAATTTTGCTCAGATCATATTGCTTCCATACGCCAAATTGGATCATATATGGATATAGCTGTCAAAGAGACTGATCTATCGATGTCTTAAGTCTTAAGCCCATACAATCCTCACTTTTTGTCCAATATCGCTTGAATTTAAAACAGTGAGTTGCACTAGGCTCCCTAATATTCAAACCAAATATGGTCCATATCGGACCATATCTAGATTATTTGTCATATAAACCGATCTGCGATTTAAAGTCTTAAGCCCATAACAGCCGCATATATTGTCCGAATTCGGTGAAAGTTGGAACAGTGGTCCCTGATTTACCCGATTTCGCTGGAATTTGGAACATTTAGTTTTCGATACCCGTGTTTAGGATGGTCAAGATTGGATCAAATTTGGATAATGATATGCCGATCTTTCGGTTAAGTAGGATCTTGAGCCTATAGAGGCGCATGTTTTACCCGATCTCGCTGAAATCGGGAACAGTAGGTTGTGTTAGACCCCTCGACAAACGTACAGAGTATAATCGAGATCTCCGAAGTCCGGATTTGACGCCACGGGCTCATAACAGCCTTTTTTATTACCCAACATTGATAAAAATTAGAATAACGGACTGATACCCCGAAATAAAACTTCTTAGGTTCACACATGTTAACGGATGAAATATATTTCCATGGTGGTGGATATCCAAAGGTCGTTTGTTTTTATTTCCGTGTAGCACAATGCATAAGCCAGGCCATACTCTCAGAGAAATTTGTTAGTAAAAACAGCAAATTGTTGCAGCAAACATTTTCTGCTGTTTTCAGATGGTAACAATTTTCGAAGGAGTAAAGCTTGAAATTTTGCACAAATACTTCTTGTTAGTACAAGTCCGTTAAGATTGTAAATGGACCAAAGCGGTCCGTGTTTTGGTATAGCTGCCATATAAACCGATCTCCGATCTTGACTTCTTGAGCTTCTAGAGGGCGCAGTTCATATCCGATTTGGCTGAAATTTTGTGCGTAGAGTTTTGTTTGTGACTTCCAACATCTGTATGATCTAAATCGCTTCATAACCTGATATAGCTGCCATATTAGCCGATCTGGGATCTTGAATTCTTGAGCCTCCAGAGTGCGCCATTATTATCCGATTTGGCTGAAATTTTGCATAAAGTGTTTCATTTACAAATTACCCAGTCAATCATCAATTTAATAAGCTGAGGCAAAATTGCCTAAGTGAGAAAACACTTTGGACATAACTTCGAAGAAAGCTGACGATAAAAACGATGAAAACGAAAATTTTAAAAATATTGCCAACCAGATATCAAATTCGAATTCCAACCAAAGAGAATTCTCTTCAGTCTAATTGTTTAAAAACTAAAATAGATATATAAATCGATCTTCCCATAAGAGATCAAAGCCACAAGCAAGTGAGCGAAGCCGAGGCCTTTTCTTCAGTGGCGGATGGTCCAAAGTGCCCAAGTGAGTATGCATTTTCGTAGATTAATCGTCCGGAATTTGCCGTTCAATTTCTCCATCAATAAAAAGCCCATAACTTCGTATTTTTCCATATATTCTGGTGAAAATGGCTGCGCAATTTGGAATATTAAGTACACTTGTGACATCTAAAGCCCACTTCAAATTTGGCTTAGATTAACATTGCCTCTATGTAATCCGATCCCCCTAAGTCTTGATTTTTGTCCAATTTAGCTGAAATGTGGTATGTGAAGTATGCTTATGATTTACCCCACAGAAAGGTCCATGAGTAAATATCCAGGGTTCAGCCTTGCCTAATTTTGGGCTTTTGTATTTGTCTCTAATTATATTCAGAATTTACTTTGTGCGTAAAAGGGCATAGGGAAAATGAGGACAAGTTTCATATTCTAGTTTCAAATACCTTTCACTTCAGTTTGCTGTTTAATTATGCAGGGGAAGTTAGAAAAAAAATAAAATACAAATATAAATGTGTGTCTCAGTGGATATTTATAATCAGCACTGAATGTATAGATTCCATAATCTTTTTTTTTTTATTAAGATGCCAAAGACCTTGCCAGTCATGTACACATTAGAACAACAATAAAAACAAGTAAAAAGGCGTTAAGTTCAGCCGGGCCGGACTTTGGATACCCACCACCTGGAGTATATATATTTAAAGCACCTTTCATCAAAATCCGGTGACAATTGCATACCTTATGTCCCTTGGCAGTTATATCGAAATATGTTCCGATTTGGACCAAATACTAATAAGTAAAAGTCATTGTTCAATTGTGTATAAAAAAATATTGGTCTTTTTAGTAGATACAATATATCTAAAAATAAACCGACCTGAACCATGGATGTCGAAAAACCTTACATAAGTCACTGTGTCAAATTTCAGTTAAATCGGCTTTTTTGGGCCAAGACTTCAAATCGAGATATCGGTCTATATGGCAGCTATATTCAAAACTTGATCAATCTAGACCAAGTTGCAGAAATTTGTGGAGGGGCTTAACTTAACTCTCTGTGTCAAATTTCGGCAACATCGGATAATATATGCACCTTTTATGGGTCCAAAACATAAAATCGGACCGATCTGAGTAAAATTGAAGAAGGATGTCGAAGGGCCTAACACAACTCACTGTCCTTAACTTCAGCAAAATCGGATAATAAATGTGGCTTTTATGGGCCTAAGACCCTCAATCGGAGGATCGGTCCAAATCTGTCCATCCATGCCATATTGACAATGGATGTCGAGGGGCCTAACACAACTCACCGTCCCAAATTTCAGCAAAATCGGATAATAAATGTGGCTTTTATTGGCCTAAGACACTAAATCGGCGGATCGGTCTATATGGGGG